>NC_137195.1:2298171-2327987 GCF_960531495.2 Zeus faber
GAAGATGTTATTTTAAGGTCAAAGAAAGTTACACAGTGTTGCTTTCACATCAAAGTAAATTATAAATGTGATTTTTTTCTTGATTTTTTTAACGCTGTTCTCTTGGTGTAGCAGCATTTCGGAGCCATCTGCTCAATGAGAAAAGCTCCTCAGCAGCGTCTCGCCCCCGTGTTTCTGTCTGAACCACGGGGTTGAACTCCCCGCTGGAGGGATCATCAATTAATTAATCATCAATCGCCCTGATCGGCCGCCGCAGCCGGTGGAACGGCGGGAGCTGCTCGACCTCCAGCTCCCCTTCAACCGGACGGACGCCGTCATCTGTTGTTCCCAACTTGAAGCGTTCCCATCAACCTGCGAGCAGCCTGAGCAAATCCCCCGAATAACAATCCAAACGAAGGGAACGACCACAACTGCATCAAAACTCAGAATCACTTAAATGTTTTTTTTTGGATCATGGTTTCGTCACATTCTTTTATTTCCCAAACTGAATATTTGGTGCTAATCATGAAGTGAGCAGGCCAAAGGCATTTATTGTTCTACTAGATTAAATATATAAATATCAATTTCACAAGAGTTTCACAGAGTTGGGAGGACGCCAAACACATCAACTCGAGCGGCTCGGTGGGGGGTCTTGGGCTGTTCCTTTGTGGAAGGCTTCTAGAATTTTCGGGAAAATGAAATGTGTCGAAAGTTAACAAATTCAGCCAAAGAGATTTCTTCTGGGAAAGTTTCTCCAGGGTGGAGGACAGGAAGACGTCACTGTAACTTCAATTGCAAACGCTCATTTGAACGAGGCTGTTTTACTGGATCCAGAGAGAAGTTGTCGACCCAAGAGGAGGTGAGGAGAGGACTGGAGCAGGCAGGAGCCCAACCCAGAACCTGGTTCCAGCTCAGATCTTTTAACACTACAGGAACACACCCCTGCTCTTGAGCTGGAAACGAAGTCAGTCACAGAGTCCTGTAGAAGACAGACAAAGTCAGTGTGAAACACCTGTGGTTTCTCATCTTAAAACACAAACCACAGACTCCAGAAAACGGGCCCAGGTATCTGAGGTGCTTTCCTCAGGTGATGCTGTCCCAGGGACCTGGGTGTGAATCCCACACGGCCCTGAAGGTGAGTCACAGCGGGTGCAACCATAACCAACCAATTTCTGGAGAACATCTTAACACCTTCTAATACACCGTTACACCATAGTTAGTGAACCCTAACCCTGGTTACACCATAGTTAAAGAACCCTAACCCAAAATCTGACTGATGTGCAGTCGGTTCCACTGAGTTAAGGGACAAAGGAAAGTCATCAGGGATTATCTATAAAAAACTGATGTTTTCAAATGAAAATCCAAATTTAATTGAATCTCTGAATAGCATTTAATTATTCTCCCTCTTTTTGGGTTGTTGGGCTTTTCCATTGTGAATTTATTTTTGTTTGTCAAACTGAAAACATATCAATAAATACTGAATTCTGAATGAAATAGGAGAATTGAGTTTCATGGTGACCGTGTAGCCTGAATGTAGACGTCATGTAAAGGTAAGAATCTGTTGTTTGGTAAACGCTCACAAATAACTCAATAGATGAAATACTGCCATTGGGAATCGATCAGCACCTGCCCCCCCCCCCGGCTGCCATTTCCAATCCTACAGACTGTCTGGATGACTGATCACACACACACACACACACACACACACACACACACACACTCACACACACACACACACACCACACACTCACACACACACTCACACACACACACACACACACACACACACACACACACTCACACACACACACACACACACACACACACACACTCACACACACACACACACACACACACACACTCACACACACACACACACACACACACACACACACACACACACACACACACACACACACACACACACACACACACACTCACACACACACACACACACTCACACACACACACACACACACACACACACACACACACACTCACACACACACACACACACACACTCACACACACACACTCACACACACACACACACACACACACACACACACACTCACACACACACACACACACACACACTCACACACACACACACACACACTCACACACACACACACACACACACACACACACACACACACACACACACACTCACACACACACACACACACACACACACACACACACACTCACACACACACACACACACACACACACACACACACACTCACACACACACACACACACACTCACACACACACACTCACACACACACACACACACACACACACACACACACACACAGCTGCTAAACGTTGTGATCAACACCAGAATTGGGCCAATTCCTCATAACCTGCTCTGTTCCCCGACGACAGAGTCCGAGGCCAAGACGCCGCCTCCGCCGCCGCCGCCGCCGCCCGGTGCATTCTGGGAGATTAAGACAACATGAAATCATCTGTCTATTCACAAAAGGCTGTGACGAGAAAAAGTGACAATTAGCAGTAGACAAACTAGAAGTACTATACCTACTAGTAGCACAATACTAACTAGTAGAAGTATTCTAATTAGTAGCAGTATACTAACTACTAGCATTATATTAACTAGTAGTACTATACTAACTACTAACCATATACATACTAGTAGCACACTACTAATTAGTAGCAGGAAACTAACCAGTATCAAAAAACTAATTAATAGCAGTAGTTTACTAGTAGTCATATACTAACTAGTAACAGTATATTAATCAGGTGTACTATACTAACAAGTAACAGTATAGTAACTAGTAGCAATATATGAACTAGCAGCATTATACTAACGAGTAGCACTATACAAATTATAGGCAGTACATTAACTAGTAGCACTAGACTAACTAGTAACAGTATATTAACTTGTAGTCCTATACTAACTAGTAGCATTATACTGACTAGTAGCATGATGCTCACTATTAGCAGTACATTAACTAGTAGCACTAGACTAACTAGTAGCACAATACAAATGATTAGCCTTACATTAACTAGTAGCACTATACTAACAAGGAACAGTACACTACCTAGTAGCAATATACAAAGTAGTGGCAGTATATTGACTAGTAGCACTACACTAACTAGTAGCGGATTATTCATTTGTAGTACTATACTAACTAGTATCAGTTTACTAACTTGTGGTACCATACTAACTAGTAGCAGAAACAGAAACAGAAACAGACTTTATTCATCACGCAACACACCACACTAAAACACACACACACACACACATGCTTGATGGTGCTGGTGAAATGGCTCCTCTGCATTGAACCATCCTGGGTTGTCCTTCCTCCGGGGGCACAGCCAGGAGCAGTGGGCAGCGTACGTGGACGCGCCCGGGGACCAGGTGATAAGTGTCCATCGCTGGTCAGACCATGATGGTGCATGTTTTTGAGGGGGGTCCTTACTGACGTGAGGTGGAGGAAACCCCATGTGAGCACGGGGAGAACATGCAAACTCCACACAGAAAGGCTCCTGTTTGGGAGATAAGCCACCGGAGCACGGTGCCAACAGCGCCCTAGGCGGGAATCAAACCCAGGACCTTCTTGCTGTGAGGCAGCAGTGCAATGCTCTGCACCATAACTTGTGGCGTTCTACTAAACAGAAGCATGATGCTAACTATTAGCAGGACATTAACTAGTAGTACTATATTCACTAGAAGTGGTATACTAACTCATAGCAGTTTACTATATAGTAGTACTATACTAACTAGTAGCAGCATATTTACTACTAGTTCTATACTAACTAGTAGCAGTTTATTTACTATTAGGATTATACTAACAAGTAGCAGTATATTTCATTGTAGTGCTATTCTAACTAGTAGCAGTATATTAACTATTAGTAATATACTAACTAGTAGCAGTTTATTAACTCGTAGTACTATACTACCTAGTTGCAGGATTTTAACTATTAGTACTATACTAACAGGTAGCAGTTCATTAGCTATTATTCGTACTATACTACTAGTAGCAGTTTATAAACTATTAGCACTATTATAACTAGAATCGGTATGTGAACTAGTAGTACTATACTAACAAGCAGCAGTTTATTTACTCGTAGTACTCTACTAAATAGTAGTAGTATATGAACTAGTAGTACTATAGTAACTAGTATCAGCATATTTACTAGTAGAACTATACTAACTAGTGGCAGTTTGTTAACTATTAGGACTATACTAACTAGTAGCAGTATATTTCCACATAGTGCTATGCTAACTAGCAGTATATTAACTAGTAGTACTATACTAACTAGTAGCAGTTTATTAACTAGAAGAGCTATACTAATGAACAGCAGTATATTAATGTGTAGTACTATACTAACTATTAGTATATATATTATATACTATATATTAACTATTTGTACTATAATAACTAGTATCAGCATATTAACTAGTATTACTATACTAACTGGTAACAGTATATTAACTAGTAGTACTACATAACTAGTGGCAGTATATTAACTATTATTACTATACTAACAAGTAGCAGTATATTAACTAGTAGTACTACACAAACTAGTAGCGCTTTATTAACTAGTAGTACTTCATTCAACACTGTCTCTGTCTCTCTCTCTCTCTTTATCTGTCTCTCTCTCTTTCTCTGTCTCTCTCTCTCTCTGTCTCTCTCTCTCTCTTTATCGCTCTCTCTCTCTTTTTCTGTCTCTCTCTCTGTCTCTTTTTCTGTCTCTCTCTCTGTCTCCCTCTTTATCTCTTTCTCTCTCTTTCTCTGTCTCTCTCTCTCTCTCCGTCTCTCTCTTTATCTGTCTCTCTCTCTGTCTCTCTCTCTCTTATCATTTTATTTTTTTCATATTTTTCCGATAACGCTCTGTAATCTTTGTGTCCTCGCTCCACTTAGCGACGCCTCCAATCTGGAAAGGTTCGATACCCGGCGCCCGGCCCCGACGCTCCTTTATGTTTCTCTGCAGTGGAAAGCAGCAGAAAAGGAGAATCGATGGTGAAAGCGTTTCACGTCGTTCTTTTCTCTCCATTCTCCAATCGAACAGAAGCAATTTCTCCAAAGGATGATGAGGAGTGATGCGGGTTGGACCACATCGACCGCCCTCGTCCCGCCGCCGCAGAGTAAACACAACGACTTGATCAATGGCGTCGCTCACCCGTCACTCCAGGTTCACTCCCTGTTTCTATGACTTTAGTTATGACACCCAGGCCAGACCAGCCATCGATTGAGGAGTGAAGAAGAAGAAGAAGAAGAAGAAGAAGAAGAAGAAGAAGAAGAAGAAGAAGAAGAAAGAGAAGAAGAAGAGGAAGAAGTAGAAGAAGAAGAAGAAGAAGAAGAAGAAGAAGAAGAAGAAGAAGAAGAAGAAGAAGAAGAAGAAGAAGAAGAAGAAGAAGAAGAAGAAAGAGAAGAAGAAGAGGAAGAAGTAGAAGAAGAAGAAGAAGAAGAAGAAGAAGAAGAAGAAGAAGAAGAAGAAGAAGAAGAAGAAGAAGAAGAAGAAGAAGAAGGTGAATCCCTCATTCAGAAGAAGAATAGTTTTTACTTATAAATTTCTGGCCTGGCTCCACAGGGCTCACCTGGATCAGATCCCAGAACCCTAGAGGGCATCACAGAGCCCTAGAGAGCAACATCGCGCACTAGAGAGCATCACAGAGCACTAGAGGGCACCACAGAGCTCTGGAGGGCACCACAGAGCCCTAGAGGGCATCACAGAGCCCTAGAGAGCATCACAGAGCTCTAGAGGGCACCACAGAGCCCTAGAGGGCATCACAGAGCCCTAGAGTGCATCACAGAACCCTGGAGGGCATCAAAGAGCACTAGAGGACACCACAGAGCCCTAGAGGGCATCACAGAGCTCTACAGGACAAGACAGAGCTTTAGAGGGCACCAACGAGCCCTAGAGAGCATCACAGAGCTCTAGAGGGCACCACAGAGCCATAGAGGGCATCACAGAGCACTAGAGAGCATCACAGAGCCCTAGAGGGCACCACAGAGCCATAGAGGGCATCACAGAGCCGTGGAGGACACCACATGGCTCTAGAGAGCATCACAGAGCCCTAGAGAGCATCACAGAGCTCTAGAGGGCACCACAGAGCCCTAGAGGGCATCACAGAGCCCTAGAGAGCATCACAGAGCTCTAGAGGGCACCACAGAGCCCTAGAGGGCATCACAGAGCCCTAGAGAGCATCACAGAGCTCTAGAGGGCACCACAGAGCCCTCGAGGGCATCACAGGGCTCTAGAGGACATCACAGAGCTCTAGAGGGCATCACAGAGCATGCACATCATCTTTGACAAAGCTCTCTGCATCTGTTTTCTTTTTATTCTCTTTTTTCTCTTTTTTCTTTTCTTTTCTCCCTCTGAAAGAGAGCGAGTCCATGAATCTGGGCGATGTGAGCGCTGGGCGACATAACTCAGGATGATGGTCCCTGCGTCGTGCCAGGAGCTCGTAAATCAGCGCAGGGACATGAATATGCACAACGGAGCGTCCAGCCTGCTCGTCCTGCTTCCTGTTTCCACTGCCCTCTCGCTCTCTCTCTCTCCCTCTCTCTCTCTCTCTCTGTCTTTCTAAACAGAAAAATAAAAATAAAAGTAATGGAGTGCCACGCCCCGCACTCACTAACCAGAGGCTTTAATCAGGGGGATCAATAAGGACTTAACGTTTAGATGTTAATGCCGTTGGGAGCAGGAGCCGCCGCCCGTGAGGGACCAGGACAGAGTGGACGAATTTATGCATTTACGATGAATATATTAATAATTAATAATGATACAGCCGCCTTTACCTTTTGTGTGAGTATGTGTGTGTGTTTGTGACTATGTTTGTGCATTTGTGTATGTATGTACCTTCACAAATGCACACACACACATGAACATATAAATATAAAAATAATTACATACAATTGATTCATATAGAAGTTAATGACAATATATTTGTATTTGTAAAAGTAAATTGTAAGCGTACAATATACATATATGTAACATATAGTACCTTTATATATACAGTATATATATATATAAATATATATATATATATTCAAAGTTCAAAAGTTCAAAGTTCAAAGTGTCTTTATTGTCAATCGTACCATGCAACATGTAATTACACAGAGGATCAAAATTGCGTTTCCCCATACTCCAAATGTGTAGTAATATTTGTAACACACAACATATAACATGAAAGTGCAAAAAGACAACAACAATAGACACAACAACACAACAAGACTAAGGATAGTCTTAATATACTCAAGAAGTCAAATGAGGTATGTTATTAAGGTAATAAGGTGCAGTACAAAGCTAGCAGCAAGAGGATACATATGTATACCAAGGGGATACATATGTATTGTAAAAATGTAAATATTGTGCAGTCAGTTGGTCTTTGTGGGTGTCGTGTCCATGTCGTATTTGGTGAGTTTAGTAGTCTGATGGCCTTTGGAAAAAAGCTGTTCCTGAATCTGGTGGTATTGCACCGCATGCTGCGGTAGCGCTCGCCAGAAGGTAGGAGGGTGAACAGTTTGTGTGCTGGGTGGGTGTGGTCCTTGATGATATTAGTGGCTCTCTTGCGGCAGCGAGACGGGTACAGGTCCTGGATGGATGGTTGTGCTGTTTAGGTGATCTTCTCTGCTGTCCTCACCACTCTTTGTAGGGCTTTGTGGTCAGCAGCTGAGCAGCTGCCATACCACACTGAGAGGCTGCTGGTGAGAATGCTCTCAATAGCTCCCCTGTAGAAGGTGGTGAGGGCAGAAGGGGGGAGGTCAGCTCTCCTCATCCGGCGAAGGAAGTAGAGGCGTTGCTGTGCCTTCTTTACTAGGGAGGTGGTGTTGATTGACCATGTCAGGTCGTCTGTGATGTGCACCCCCAGGAACTTGGTGCTCTTCACAGACTCCACTGCACTGCCATTGATGGTGAGTGGGATGTGTGGTGTGTGTTTCTTTCTGAAGTCCACAGTTATTTCTTTTGTCTTGTTTGCATTGAGATGTAGATTATTGTTGTCACACCAGCTGATGAGTTGATTTACCTCCTCTCTGTAGGCTGAGCCGTTGTCGTCACTGATGAGGCCCACAACTGTTGTGTCATCTGCAAACTAAATGAAGTGGTTCGAGTTGTATCTGGCACAACAGTCATGCGTCGCCAGTGTGAACAGCACACAACACAACACACATCCTTGGGGGACTCCAGTGTTCACAGTGATGGTCTCTGAGGAGTTTTTGCCAACTCTTACTGTCTGTGGTCTATCAGTAAGGAAGTCCGGGAGCCAGTTGCAAAGTGGGGTGCTGATGCCTATTTCGCTGAGTTTATTTACCAGGTGTTGGGGGATGACTGTGTTGAAGGTGGAACTGAAGTCAATGAACAGAATCCGCACGTAACTGTTTTTGTTTTCCAGATGAGCCAGGCATAGGTGGAGTGCTTTTGCTATGGCATCATCAGTGGACGGTATGCAAACTGGAATGGATCAAGTGTAGTGGGGAGACTGGATGTTATGTGGGCCTTGACTAATCTTTCAAGGCACTTCATCATGATGGGCGTGAGTGCTATGGGTTGGTAGTCGTTCAGTGTTGAGGCTGGGGATTTCTTGGGTAGCGGTATGATGGTGGTGGCTTTGAAGCATGCTGGTATGATGGCTTGGCTCAGAGAGGTGTTGTAGATATCCCTGAGAACATCTGTAAGTTGGTCAGCACAGTCTCGGAGCACACGCCCCGGCATGTTGTCAGAACCTGCAGCTTCTCTGGGGTTCACCTTGAGTAGGGTCTTCCGCACATCAGCACGGTCCAGGTGAAGTGTTACATTGTCTGGGCAGGTCTGAGCTTTTGTTGGTGTGGTGGTGTTGATTTCTTCAAAGCAGCTAAAGAATGTGTTAAGTATATATATATATTTATAATTGTATTTTATTGTATCAGCTCATTTTATTTCATTTTATTTTATCTTTTCTTATTTTCATTTATCTTTAACAGTCTGATTTTGAGATCAGTTTGTTGATGGATTATTATTATTATTATTATTATTATTATTATTATTATTATTATTATTATTATTATTATTATTATTAATAATATTATTATTATTATTATTATTATTATTATTATTATTATGAATCTAAAGATGTAAAGAGTCTTTCTACTGAACAGTGTCTTGGGATTATAGGTTTTAAGATAACCTTCAAGGGACCAATTATGCAAAACTCACTTTCAGTGCTTGTGCACATGCATGTGCATGTGTCTGTGATGGTTGTAGATGGTTGTAGCGGCCCTGATGCACCTCATCGCAGTCATATACGTCACTTCAGTAGGGTTAGAACCGGTCCCATCTGAGCAACTCCACCCACGGCTGGAGGGCCACCGGACCCGCTAGCATCCAAGCTAAGCGCTAATCATGGGAGGAGCTCTGTTGGCTGCAGAGACCAGCACAAATCTTTGAAAGGAATTAATAACAACTGTCTGAAGAAACTGCAGACGGTGGAAATGTGAGTACTTGTTTGTTTATTTCTGTCTCCAAAGTAGATGGACTGCACTGTAGCCTGCGGCACACGGTTTGCTTCACTGTGGATGTATTTATTGTATTTTATTTTCAGATTTTTCCGCTATTGAAAGTGTCATGTGTGTAACTATGTTTCATGTGTAAAGTGTCATGTGTGTAACTATGTTTCATGTGTAAAGTGTCATGTGTGTAACTATGTTTCATGTGTAAAGTGTCATGTGTGTAACTAACTTTCATGTGTAAAGTGTCATGTGTGTAACTATGTTTCATGTGTAAAGTGTCATGTGTGTAACTATGTTTCAAGTGTAAAGTGTCATGTGTGTAACTATGTTTCATGTGTAAAGTGTCATGTGTGTAACTATGTTTCATGTGTAAAGTGTCATGTGTGTAACTATGTTTCATGTGTAAAGTTTCATGTGTGTAACTAGGTATCATGTTTAAAGTGTCATGTGTGTAACTAAGTTTCATGTGTAAAGTGTCATGTGTGTAACTATGTTTCATGTGTAAAGTTTCATGTGTGTAACTAGGTATCATGTTTAAAGTGTCATGTGTGTAACTAAGTTTCATGTGTAAAGTTTCATGTGTGTAACTATGTTTCATGAGTAAAGTGTCATGTGAGTAACTAGGTTTCATGTGTAAAGTGTCATGTGTGTAACTAGGTATCATGTTTAAAGTGTCATGTGTGTAACTAGGTTTCATGTGTAAAGTGGCATGTGTCTAACTATGTTTCATGAGTAAAGTGTCATGTGTGTAACTATGTTTCATGTGTAAAGTGTCATGTGTGTAACTATGTTTCATGTGTAAAGTGTCAAGTGTGTAACAGTTTCATGTGTAAAGTGTCATGTGTGTAACTATGTTTCATGTGTAAAGTGTCATGTGTGTAACTATGTTTCATGAGTAAAGTGTCATGTGTTTAATTATGTTTTATGTCGTATCTGTAGTATTGTTTTGTATTGTATTGTATCGTATCTGTAGTATTTTTCCTATTGTATTGTGTTGTATATATAGTATTGTTTCGTATTGTATCGTGTCGTATCTGTAGTATTGTTTCCTATTGTATTGTATCGTATCTGTAGTATTGTTTCGTATTGTATTGTGTCGTATTTGTAGTATTGTTTCGCAGTGTATTTTTTCATATCTGTAGTATTGTGTCCTATTTTATTGTATCGTATCTGTATTATTGTTTCGTATTGTATCATATCGTATCTATAGTATTGTTTCGTATTGTATCGTGTTGTATCTATAGTTTTGTTTCGTATTGTATTATATCTTATCTGTAGTATTGTTTCATATAGTATTGTGTCGTATCTGTAGTATTGTTTAGTAGTGTAATCTGTCGTATCTATAGTATGGTTTCCTATTGTATTGTGTCATATCTGTAGTATTGTTTCAAATTGTACTGTGTCTTATCTGTAGTGTTGTTTCGCAGTGTATTTTGTTGTATCAGTAGTATTGCTTCGTAAATCGTATCTGTAGTATTGTTTCTTACAGTATTGTATTGTATCTATAGTATTGTTTCGTATTGTATGGTGTAGTATCTATAGTATTGTTTCGTATTGTATTGTATCGGATCTGTAGTATTGCTTCGTATTATATTGTATCGTATCTGTAGTATTGTTTCTTACAGTATTGTATTGTATCTATAGTATTGTTTCGTATTGTATCGTGTTGTATCTATAGTATTGTTTCATACCGTATTGTATCGTGTCACATCGTGTCGTATCGTATTCTGTCCGACGGTAGATGTAGTATTGTTTTGTACCGTATCGTATCGTATCTGTAGTATTGTTTCATATTGTATCGTGTCGCATCTTTAGTATTGTTTCCTATTGTATTGTATCGTAACTGTACTATTGCTTCGTATTGTATTGTATCGATTCTGTAGTATTGTTTCGAATTGTATTGTGTTGTATCTGTAGTATTGTTTCGTACAGTATTGTCTCATAACTGTAGTATTGTTTCATATTGTATTGTGTCATGTATATATAGTATTGTTTTGTATTGCATTGTATCGTATCTGTAGTATTGTTTCCAATTGTATTGTACCGTATCTGTAGTATTGTTTTGTATTGTATTGTGTCGTATCTATAGTATTGCTTCTTACAGTATTGTATCGCATCTATAGTATTGTATCATACCATATTGTACTGTATTGTATCACATCTATAGTATTGTTTCCTATTGTATCGTGTCATATCTGTAGTATTGTTTCCTATTGTATTGTATCGTATCTGTAGTATTGTTTCCTATTGTATTGTGTCGTATCTGTAGTATTGTTTCCTATCATATTGTATCGTATCTGTAGTATTGTTTGTTACAGTATTGTATCATATCTATAGTATTGTTTTGTACAGTATTGTATCGCATCTATAGAATTGCATCATACCGTACCGTACAGTATTGTATCGTATCGTATCTATAGTATTTTTTCATACCGTATCGTACCGCATTGTATCGTGTCACATTGTGTCGCATTGCATTGTGTCGTATCAATAGTATTGTTTCATACTGTATATGTAGTATTGTTTAGTACCGTATCGTACGGTATCTGTAGTATTGTTTCGTACAGTATTGTATCATATCTGTAGTATTGTTTCGTATTGTATCGTGTTGTATCTATAGTATTGTTTCGTATGGTACTGTCGTATCTATAATATTGTTTCATACCGTATATGTAGTATTTTTTTGTACCATATCGTATCGTATCTGTAGTATTGCTTTGCATTGAATCGTGTTGCATCTGTAGTATTGTTTCGTATTGTATTGTATCGTATCTGTAGTATTGTTTTGTGTCATATCTGTAGTATTGTTTCCTATTGTATTGTATCGTCTCTGTAGTATTGTTTTGTATCGTATTGTGTGGTATCTATCGTATTGTATCATACTGTATATGTAGTATTGTTTGGTACCGTATGGTACCGTATATGTAGTATTGTTTGGTACAGTACATGTAGTATTGTTTGCTACAGTACATGTAGTATTTGTGTGCTACAGTACAAGTAGTACTGTTTGCTACAGTACATGTAGTATTTGTGTGCTACAGTACAAGTAGTATTGTGTGCTACAGTACATGTAGTATTGTGTGCTACAGTATATGTAGTATTGTTTGCTACAGTATATGTAGTATTGTGTGCTACAGTACATGTAGTATTGTTTGCTACAGTACATGTAGTATTGTTTGCTACAGTACATGTAGTATTTGTTTGCTACAGTACATGTAGTATTGCGTACTACAGTACATGCAGTATTTGTTTGCTACAGTACATGTAGTATTTGTTTGCTACAGTACATGTCGTATTGCTTGCTACAGTACATGTAGCATTGTTTGCTACAGAACATGTAGTATTTGTGTGCTACAGTACATGTAGTATTTGTTTGCTACAGTACATGTAGTATTGTTTGCTACAGTACATGCAGTATTTGTTTGCTACAGTACATGTAGTATTGTGTGCTACAGTACATGTAGTATTTGTTTGCTACAGTACATGTAGTATTTGTTTGCTACAGTACATGTAGTATTGTGTGCTACAGTACATGTAGTATTTGTTTGCTACAGTAAATGTAGTATTATGTGCTACAGTACATGTAGTATTGTTTGCTACAGTACATGTAGTATTGTTTGCTACAGTACATGTAGTATTGAGTGCTACAGTACATGTAGTATTTGTTTGCTACAGTACATGTAGTATTGAGTACTACAGTACATGTAGTATTTGTTTGCTACAGTACATGTAGTATTTGTTTGCTACCGTACATGTAGTATTTGTTTGCTACAGTACATGTAGTATTGTTTGCTACAGTACATGTAGTATTGAGTACTACAGTACATGTAGTATTTGTTTGCTACCGTACATGTAGTATTTGTTTGCTACAGTACATGTAGTATTTGTTTGCTACAGTACATGTAGTATTGAGTACTACAGTACATGTAGTATTTGTTTGCTACAGTACATGTAGTATTTTTTTGCTACAGTACATGTAGTATTTGTTTGCTACAGTACATGTAGTATTGAGTACTACAGTACATGTAGTATTTGTTTGCTACAGTACATGTCGTATTGCTTGCTACAGTACATGTAGCATTGTTTGCTACAGAACATGTAGTATTTGTGTGCTACAGTACAAGTAGTATTTGTTTGCTACAGTACATGTAGTATTGTTTGCTACAGTACATGCAGTATTTGTTTGCTACAGTACATGTAGTATTGTGTGCTACAGTACATGTAGTATTTGTTTGCTACAGTACATGTAGTATTTGTTTGCTACAGTACATGTAGTATTGTGTGCTACAGTACATGTAGTATTTGTTTGCTACAGTAAATGTAGTATTATGTGCTACATTACATGTAGTATTGTTTGCTACAGTACATGTAGTATTGTGTAATACTACAGATACGACATAAAACATAATTAAACACATGACACTTTACACATGAAACATAGTTACACACATGACACTTTACACATGAAACATAGTTACACACATGACACTTTACACATGAAACTGTTACACACTTGACACTTTACACATGAAACATAGTTACACACATGACACTTTACACATGAAACATAGTTACACACATGACACTTTACTCATGAAACATAGACACATGCCACTTTACACATGAAACCTAGTTACACACATGACACTTTAAACATGATACCTAGTTACACACATGACACTTTACACATGAAACCTAGTTACTCACATGACACTTTACTCATGAAACATAGTTACACACATGAAACTTTACACATGAAACTTAGTTACACACATGACACTTTAAACATGATACCTAGTTACACACATGAAACTTTACACATGAAACATAGTTACACACATGACACTTTACACATGAAACTTAGTTACACACATGACACTTTAAACATGATACCTAGTTACACACATGAAACTTTACACATGAAACATAGTTACACACATGACACTTTACACATGAAACATAGTTACACACATGACACTTTACACATGAAACATAGTTACACACATGACACTTTACACATGAAAGTTAGTTACACACATGACACTTTACACATGAAACATAGTTACACACATGACACTTTAAACATGATACCTAGTTACACACATGACACTTTACACATGAAACCTAGTTACTCACATGACACTTTACTTATGAAATATAGTTACACACATGAAACTTTACACATGAAACTTAGTTACACACATGACACTTTAAACATGATACCTAGTTACACACATGAAACTTTACACATGAAACATAGTTACACACATGACACTTAACACATGAAACTTAGTTACACACATGACACTTTAAACATGATACCTAGTTACACACATGAAACTTTACACATGAAACATAGTTACACACATGACACTTTACACATGAAACATAGTTACACACATGACACTTTACACATGAAACATAGTTACACACATGACACTTTACACTTGAAACATAGTTACACACATGACACTTTACACATGAAACATAGTTACACACATGACACTTTACACATGAAAGTTAGTTACACACATGACACTTTACACATGAAACATAGTTACACACATGACACTTTACACATGAAACATAGTTACACACATGACACTTTACACATGAAACATAGTTACACACATGACACTTTCAATCGCGGAAAAATCTGAAAATAAAATACAATAAATACATCCACAGTGAAGCAAACCGCGTGCCGCAGGCTACAGTGCAGTCCATCTACTTTGGAGACAGAAATAAACAAACAAGTACTCACATTTCCACCGTATGCAGTATTTGTTTGCTACAGTACATGTAGTATTGTGTGCTACAGTACATGTAGTATTTGTTTGCTACAGTACATGTAGTATTTGTTTGCTACAGTACATGTAGTATTGTGTGCTACAGTACATGTAGTATTTGTTTGCTACAGTAAATGTAGTATTATGTGCTACAGTACATGTAGTATTGTTTGCTACAGTACATGTAGTATTGTTTGCTACAGTACATGTAGTATTGAGTGCTACAGTACATGTAGTATTTGTTAGCTACAGTACATGTAGTATTGAGTACTACAGTACATGTAGTATTTGTTTGCTACAGTACATGTAGTATTTGTTTGCTACCGTACACGTAGTATTTGTTTGCTACAGTACATGTAGTATTGTTTGCTACAGTACATGTAGTATTGAGTACTACAGTACATGTAGAATTTGTTTGCTACCGTACATGTTGTATTTGTTTGCTACAGTACATGTAGTATTTGTTTGCTACAGTACATGTAGTATTGAGTACTACAGTACATGTAGTTTTGAGTACTACAGTACATGTAGTATTTGTTTGCTACAGTACATGTAGTATTTCTTTGCTACAGTACATGTAGTATTTGTTTGCTACAGTACATGTAGTATTGAGTACTACAGTACATGTAGTATTTGTTTGCTACCGTACATGTAGTATTTGTTTGCTACAGTACATGTAGTATTGAGTACTACAGTACATGTAGTATTTGTTTGATACAGTACATGTAGTATTTGTTTGCTACAGTTCATGTCGTATTTGTTTGCTACAGTACATGTAGTATTGAGTACTACAGTACATGTAGTATTTGTTTGCTACAGTACATGTAGTATTTGTTTGCTACAGTACATGTAGTATTTGTTTGCTACAGTACATGTAGTATTTGTTTGCTACAGTACGTGTAGTATTTGTTTGCTACAGTACATGTAGTATTGAGTACTACAGTACATGTAGTATTTGTTTGCTACCGTACATGTAGTCTTTGTTTGCTACAGTACATGTAGTATTGAGTACTACAGTACATGTAGTATTTGTTTGCTACCGTACATGTAGTATTTGTTTGCTACCGTACATGTAGTATTTGTTTGCTACAGTACATGTAGTAGTGAGTACTACAGTACATGTAGTATTGGGTACTACAGTACATGTAGTATTTGTTTGCTACAGTACATGTAGTATTTGTTTGCTACAGTACATGTTGTATTTGTTAGCTACAGTACATGTAGTATTGAGTACTACAGTACATGTAGTATTTGTTTGCTACAGTACATGTAGTATTTGTTTGCTCCAGTACATGTAGTATTGAGTACTACAGTACATGTAGTATTTGTTTGCTACCATACATGTAGTATTGAGTACTACAGTACATTTAGTATTTGTTTGCTACAGTACATGTAGTATTTGTTTGCTACAGTTCATGTAGTATTTGTTTGCTACAGTACATGTAGTATTTGTTTGCTACAGTTCATGTAGTATTTGTTTGCTACAGTACATGTAGTATTTGTTTGCTACAGTACATGTAGTATTTGTTTGCTACAGTACATGTAGTATTGAGTACTACAGTACATGTAGTATTTGTTTGCTACCGTACATGTAGTATTGAGTACTACAGTACATGCAGTATTTGTTTGCTACCGTACATGTAGTATTGAGTACTACAGTACATGCAGTATTTGTTTGCTACCGTACATGTAGTATTGAGTACAACAGTACATGTAGTATTTGTTTGCTACGTACATGTAGTATTTGTTTGCTACAGTACATGTAGTATTGAGTACTACAGTACATGTAGTATTTGTTTGCTACAGTACATGTAGTATTTTTTTGCTACAGTACATGTAGTATTTGTTTGCTACAGTACATGTAGTATTGAGTACTACAGTACATGTAGTATTTGTTTGCTACAGTACATGTCGTATTGCTTGCTACAGTACATGTAGCATTGTTTGCTACAGAACATGTAGTATTTGTGTGCTACAGTACAAGTAGTATTTGTTTGCTACAGTACATGTAGTATTGTTTGCTACAGTACATGCAGTATTTGTTTGCTACAGTACATGTAGTATTGTGTGCTACAGTACATGTAGTATTTGTTTGCTACAGTACATGTAGTATTTGTTTGCTACAGTACATGTAGTATTGTGTGCTACAGTACATGTAGTATTTGTTTGCTACAGTAAATGTAGTATTATGTGCTACATTACATGTAGTATTGTTTGCTACAGTACATGTAGTATTGTGTAATACTACAGATACGACATAAAACATAATTAAACACATGACACTTTACACATGAAACATAGTTACACACATGACACTTTACACATGAAACATAGTTACACACATGACACTTTACACATGAAACTGTTACACACTTGACACTTTACACATGAAACATAGTTACACACATGACACTTTACACATGAAACATAGTTACACACATGACACTTTACTCATGAAACATAGACACATGCCACTTTACACATGAAACCTAGTTACACACATGACACTTTAAACATGATACCTAGTTACACACATGACACTTTACACATGAAACCTAGTTACTCACATGACACTTTACTCATGAAACATAGTTACACACATGAAACTTTACACATGAAACTTAGTTACACACATGACACTTTAAACATGATACCTAGTTACACACATGAAACTTTACACATGAAACATAGTTACACACATGACACTTTACACATGAAACTTAGTTACACACATGACACTTTAAACATGATACCTAGTTACACACATGAAACTTTACACATGAAACTTAGTTACACACATGACACTTTAAACATGATACCTAGTTACACACATGAAACTTTACACATGAAACATAGTTACACACATGACACTTTACACATGAAACATAGTTACACACATGACACTTTACACATGAAACATAGTTACACACATGACACTTTACACTTGAAACATAGTTACACACATGACACTTTACACATGAAACATAGTTACACACATGACACTTTACACATGAAAGTTAGTTACACACATGACACTTTACACATGAAACATAGTTACACACATGACACTTTAAACATGATACCTAGTTACACACATGACACTTTACACATGAAACCTAGTTACTCACATGACACTTTACTTATGAAATATAGTTACACACATGAAACTTTACACATGAAACTTAGTTACACACATGACACTTTAAACATGATACCTAGTTACACACATGAAACTTTACACATGAAACATAGTTACACACATGACACTTAACACATGAAACTTAGTTACACACATGACACTTTAAACATGATACCTAGTTACACACATGAAACTTTACACATGAAACATAGTTACACACATGACACTTTACACATGAAACATAGTTACACACATGACACTTTACACATGAAACATAGTTACACACATGACACTTTACACTTGAAACATAGTTACACACATGACACTTTACACATGAAACATAGTTACACACATGACACTTTACACATGAAACATAGTTACACACATGACACTTTACACATGAAAGTTAGTTACACACATGACACTTTACACATGAAACATAGTTACACACATGACACTTTACACATGAAACATAGTTACACACATGACACTTTACACATGAAACATAGTTACACACATGACACTTTCAATCGCGGAAAAATCTGAAAATAAAATACAATAAATACATCCACAGTGAAGCAAACCGCGTGCCGCAGGCTACAGTGCAGTCCATCTACTTTGGAGACAGAAATAAACAAACAAGTACTCACATTTCCACCGTATGCAGTATTTGTTTGCTACAGTACATGTAGTATTGTGTGCTACAGTACATGTAGTATTTGTTTGCTACAGTACATGTAGTATTTGTTTGCTACAGTACATGTAGTATTGTGTGCTACAGTACATGTAGTATTTGTTTGCTACAGTAAATGTAGTATTATGTGCTACAGTACATGTAGTATTGTTTGCTACAGTACATGTAGTATTGTTTGCTACAGTACATGTAGTATTGAGTGCTACAGTACATGTAGTATTTGTTAGCTACAGTACATGTAGTATTGAGTACTACAGTACATGTAGTATTTGTTTGCTACAGTACATGTAGTATTTGTTTGCTACCGTACATGTAGTATTTGTTTGCTACAGTACATGTAGTATTGTTTGCTACAGTACATGTAGTATTGAGTACTACAGTACATGTAGTATTTGTTTGCTACCGTACATGTTGTATTTGTTTGCTACAGTACATGTAGTATTTGTTTGCTACAGTACATGTAGTATTGAGTACTACAGTACATGTAGTTTTGAGTACTACAGTACATGTAGTATTTGTTTGCTACAGTACATGTAGTATTTCTTTGCTACAGTACATGTAGTATTTGTTTGCTACAGTACATGTAGTATTGAGTACTACAGTACATGTAGTATTTGTTTGCTACCGTACATGTAGTATTTGTTTGCTACAGTACATGTAGTATTGAGTACTACAGTACATGTAGTATTTGTTTGCTACAGTACATGTAGTATTTGTTTGCTACAGTTCATGTAGTATTTGTTTGCTACAGTACATGTAGTATTGAGTACTACAGTACATGTAGTATTTGTTTGCTACAGTACATGTAGTATTTGTTTGCTACAGTACATGTAGTATTTGTTTGCTACAGTACATGTAGTATTTGTTTGCTACAGTACGTGTAGTATTTGTTTGCTACAGTACATGTAGTATTGAGTACTACAGTACATGTAGTATTTGTTTGCTACCGTACATGTAGTCTTTGTTTGCTACAGTACATGTAGTATTGAGTACTACAGTACATGTAGTATTTGTTTGCTACCGTACATGTAGTATTTGTTTGCTACCGTACATGTAGTATTTGTTTGCTACAGTACATGTAGTAGTGAGTACTACAGTACATGTAGTATTGGGTACTACAGTACATGTAGTATTTGTTTGCTACAGTACATGTAGTATTTGTTTGCTACAGTACATGTTGTATTTGTTTGCTACAGTACATGTAGTATTGAGTACTACAGTACATGTAGTATTTGTTTGCTACAGTACATGTAGTATTTGTTTGCTACAGTACATGTAGTATTGAGTACTACAGTACATGTAGTATTTGTTTGCTACCATACATGTAGTATTGAGTACTACAGTACATTTAGTATTTGTTTGCTACAGTACATGTAGTATTTGTTTGCTACAGTACATGTAGTATTTGTTTGCTACAGTTCATGTAGTATTTGTTTGCTACAGTACATGTAGTATTTGTTTGCTACAGTACATGTAGTATTTGTTTGCTACAGTACATGTAGTATTGAGTACTACAGTACATGTAGTATTTGTTTGCTACCGTACATGTAGTATTGAGTACTACAGTACATGCAGTATTTGTTTGCTACCGTACATGTAGTATTGAGTACTACAGTACATGCAGTATTTGTTTGCTACCGTACATGTAGTATTGAGTACTACAGTACATGCAGTATTTGTTTGCTACAGTACATGTAGTATTTGTTTGCTACGTACATGTAGTATTTGTTTGCTACCGTACATGTAGTATTGAGTACTACAGTACATGCAGTATTTGTTTGCTACCGTACATGTAGTATTGAGTACTACAGTACATGCAGTATTTGTTTGCTACCGTACATGTAGTATTGAGTACTACAGTACATGTAGTATTTGTTTGCTACGTACATGTAGTATTTGTTTGCTACAGTACATGTAGTATTTGTTTGCTACGTACATGTAGTATTTGTTTGCTACCGTGTATCATGGCAGCTCCTTCTTCATCTTGGACTCGAACTCAGTTCGTTGCTGAAGTAGAATCATCGTCAAACAACGAAGAACGTTCAAGACTTTTCAACGGAACTGAAGCTGCGGCGCGGGTGGAGGAGGCGCGGGCGCCTGGACGTGACCTGACATTGAGCATCTTCTATCTCCGCACCCCCCGCACCCCCCGCACCCCCCGCCCCCTCCGCCCCCTCCGCACCCCCCGCACCCTCCGCACCCTCCGCACCCCCCGCACCCCCCGCACCCCCCGCACCCTCCGCACCCTCCGCACCCTCCGCACCCTCCGCACCCTCCGCCCTTCACAATAAAAGCTTTTATTTTTTGGGGTCCAAGGCGGCGGAAAAGGTCGGAGCCAAAGTTCCGCAGGCGCAGTTGCGCCGCTCCGTGTTGCGGGACTCCAGCGCGGCTGCAGCTCAGTGGGAGGAGAGAGTCTGCAGCAGGTGGAGCTCCGTCCTCCTCTCCTCCACCCTGATCACACTGGAGAGCCTCCGCCCGCGTGTGAGGGAGCGGAGCACGGAGAGTCCTGGAGGAGACGCAGCAGCACCATGAGCGTCACCCCGCGTCTCCCTTCCCGCCTTTCTCCTCCTCCTCCACCTCCTCCTCCACCTCCTCCTTCCGCTGCCGCCGCCGCCGCCGCTGCTCCGTCTGTGGAATTTTAAAGAAGCCGAGCGGGCATGATGGTGACCACCGGGAGCGGGGTGTGGGAATACTGGACCCGGCTGGCGGCGTGTCTCTGCTGGCTCCGCTGCTCGGACGGGATGCCGCACGTCATCAGAATAGGTGAGTTCTCCCCCCAAAAAAAAGGGAAAAAAAGAGCGACCTGGGAGGGAATTGGTTTGATTTTTAAATTGAATTTAAATTGAATTCAATTTGAAATTTGTGTCTGAAAGTTTGGAAGTCGTGGCGCGAGAAGGAAACCGAAGCAGCTGAGAATAAAGACGCTTCACGGATCATTCCACAGCGCGACGCGCAACAGGACGGGGCTCCATGCAGCTCGTTTCTCTATTTTTCTCTTATTATTTCAACGTTGTTGTTTTTGAATTTTTTAATTTGATAAAATGAATTTTGGTTTATTATTATTATTATTATTATTATTATTATTATTATTATTATTATTATTACCGCCATTCCTTTTGTTTCCCACATCCCGCGCCTCCTCCATCCTGCTCCAGCACAAAGTTAGATTCTCTCACACTTTCATTTTATATAATTATATTCAATTTAATGTCATTTAATGGAATTGAATTTAATTGAATTTAATTGAGTTTGATTGAATTGAATTTCATTTCATTTCATTTCATTTCATTTCATTTCATTTCATTTCATTTAACTAATTTAATTTAATTCAATGTAATTTCATTTCATTTCATTTCATTTCATTGTATTGTATTGTATTGTATTGTATTGTATTGTATTGTATTGTATTGTATTGTATTTCATTTTATTTGATGGTATTTCATTTTATTTGATGGTATTTCATTTTATTTGATGGTATTTCATTTTATTTGATGGTATTTCATTTTATTTGATGGTATTCCCTTTCTTCCCCCACTACACTGCTCTCGAACAGAGCAGGAAAACACATTTTTAAGTATTTTAAATGTTTCATACTTGGTTTCGGTTGCAGTGGAATAGTAAAAGCATCTCGTGGACAAAGTTGCTTTCGAAGGTCTCTCCATCATCCCATCTCTACTGGGAAGATGAGGTACTGGTGCTGGTACTGGTGCTGGTACTGATGCTGGTACTGGTGATGATGCTGGTACTGATACGCGTTGTGATGCTGGTACCAACACTGATACTGGTACTGTTGCTGATACTGGTATCACTGATGATGCTGGTACCGGTATGAGTGCATGTGCTGATGCTGGTACTGATGCTTGTGCTGATTCTCATAGTGGTGATGGTTCTGATGTAAATAATTATACTGGTTCTGATGTTGATATGGTCCTGGTACAAGGAAATACACTATTATTGATGATGTTGGCATGGATACTGGTATTGGAGCTGATGCTGGTGCAGGTCGTGTTGCTGGTCCTGGTCCTGGTTCTGGTCCGGGTCCCGGTGCTGGTCCTTCCCGGGGGCTTTTTGCCCCGAATCACCGTGTGAAAAACAATGTGAGAGTTGTCATCTGGAGACAGGAGCAGAATATGGATCAATACCTTCATGTCGGAGGAGAAATCCTTCCTGACGTGAGGAGGAGCACCGTGCACAACCATCACACACACACACACACACACACACACACACACATGTACACACACACACACACACACACACATGTACACACACACACACACACACACACACACACACACACACACACATGTACACACACACACACACACACACACACACACACACACACACACACACACATGCACACACACACGCACACACGTACACATATACACACACACACACATGTACACACATACACAAACACACACACACGCAGGCATGCACACACATGTACACACACACAACTACATACACACACACACACACACATGCACGCACGCACACACACATTCACACACACACACACATAAACACAGAAACACACACACACACATACACACACACTCACACACACATGCACACACACACAAACACACACACACACACAGAAACACACACAGAAACACATGCACACACAAAGTAACACACACACACACACACACACATGCACACACACACACAGTAACACACACACACACTCACACACACACACAGTAACACACACACACACACACACACAGTAACACACACACACACATGCACACACACACAGTAACACACACACACACACATGCACACACACACACACACACACAGTAACACACACACACTCACACACACACACACACAGTAACACACACACACACACACACAGTAACACACTCACACACACACACAGTAACACACACACACACTCACACACACACACACAGTAACACACTCACACACACACACACACAGTAACACACACACACACACCCTGCACACGGTACCATGGCAGCGGAGGTGTGAGGGGGTGTCACCGGACCCCTGCCGCTGCTTGTGTCCTGACCAGCAGATCACAACGCACCATCCACCGCCTTTCCCCCAAAACGAAGCTGGGGGGGGCGCCTGGCCCACAATGCACCTGTGTGCGGCGAGGAGCCGTGACGCCTGTGACTTTCCGTTCTGTTTCCCCCGACGATTTGGAAAAAGATCATTTTGTTTTTCCCTCGTTCTCCTCCTACAGCGGTAGAGTGAGCGAGACCCCGGACCACCCAGACCCTGTGTTGTTTGTACCAAAACGCAGCGTGTGTGTGTGTGTGTGTACGTGTGTTTTTACGTGTGTGTGTGTGTGTACGTGTACGTGTGTCTTTACGTGTGTGTGTGTGTGTGTGTGTGTGTGTACGTGTGTTTTTACGTGTGTGTGTGTGTGTGTGTGTGTACGTGTGTCTTTACGTGTGTGTGTGTGTGTGTGTAGATGTATTTTTACATGTGTGTGTGTGTGTGTTTTTACATGTGTGTGTACGTGTGTTTTTACATGTGTGTGTACATGTGTTTTTACATGTGTGTGTGTGTGTTTTTACATGTGTGTGTACGTGTGTTTTTACATGTGTGTGTACATGTGTTTTTACATGTGTGTGTGTGTGTGTAGGTGTGTTTTTACGTGTGTGTGTGTACATGTGTTTTTACATGTGTGTGTGTGTGTGTGTGTGTTTTTACGTGTGTGTGTGTGTGTACGTGTGTCTTTACGTGTGTGTGTGTGTGTGTGTGTGTGTGTGTGTGTGTAGATGTATTTTTACGTGTGTGTGTGTGTTTTTACATGTGTGTGTACGTGTGTTTTTACATGTGTGTGTACATGTGTTTTTACATGTGTGTGTGTGTGTGTTTTTACATGTGTGTGTACATGTGTTTTTACATGTGTGTGTGTGTGTACGTGTGTTTTTACATGTGTGTGTGTGTGTGTTTGTACGTGTGTCTTTACGTGTGTGTGTGTGTGTGTGTGTAGATGTATTTTTACATGTGTGTGTGTGTGTGTTTTTACATGTGTGTACGTGTGTTTTTACATGTGTGTGTACATGTGTTTTTACATGTGTGTGTGTGTGTGTGTTTTTACATGTGTGTGTACGTGTGTTTTTACATGTGTGTGTACATGTGTTTTTACATGTGTGTGTGTGTGTGTTTTTACATGTGTGTGTACGTGTGTTTTTACATGTGTGTGTACATGTGTTTTTACATGTGTGTGTGTGTGTACGTGTGTTTTTACATGTGTGTGTGTGTGTGTACGTGTGTTTTTACATGTGTGTGTGTGTGTTTTTACATGTGTGTGTGTGTGTACGTGTGTCTTTACGTGTGTGTGTGTGTGTGTGTGTGTGTGTAGATGTATTTTTACGTGTGTGTGTGTGTGTGTTTTTACATGTGTGTGTACGTGTGTTTTTACATGTGTGTGTACATGTGTTTTTCCATGTGTGTGTGTGTGTGTTTTTACATGATTGTGTACATGTGTTTTTACATGTGTGTGTGTGTGTGTGTACGTGTGTTTTTACATGTGTGTGTGTGCGTGTGTGTGCGTGTGTTTTTACATGTGTGTGTGTACGTGTGGTTTTACGTGTGTGTGTGTTTCAGCGTCGAGTCCTTTTTTTAAAAATCGCTCTTTTGTTTGGCAGCGGCGTCGTTCCTGCACCTGTGGTTTGACAAGCAACGAGGGACGAGGCCGCTTGTTTACTTCCTTTCAAATAATAACAACAATAACAAAAAAAAAGAGAATAATACTGATAATTATTATAACAATAATAATAATAATAACAACAACAACAATACTACTACTACTACTACTACTACTACTACTACTACTAATAATAATAATAATAACAATAATAATAATAATAATAATAATAACAATAACAATAACAATAATAATAATAATAATAATAATAATAATAATAATAACAATAATAATAATAATAATAATAATAATAACAATAATAATAATAATAATAGCAATAATAATAATAATAACAACAATAATACTAATAATAATAATAATAATAATAACAATAATACTAATAATAATAATAATAATAATAATACTAATAATAATAATAATAATAATAATAACAATAATAATAATAATAATAATAGCAATAATAATAATAATAACAACAATAATAATAATAATAATAATAATAATAATAATAATAATAATAATAATAAATGGTTGGGATCCGAGTTTCATTATCAACCATATAATTACCATTTTTTTAAAGCTTTTTGTCAAATTCTCTGTCTGCGTGGACGCTTTGTGAGTCAGGAGCTTCATGTGGGAACCAGCAGAGGGCGCTGTCCTCGCCACTGCTCCTCTGGCTGCTGGAAACCCTGACAACCAGCCCTAGGTGGAGGTGGGTGGAGGTGGGTGGGGGTGCCAGTGTAGTGCCAGTTGGGCAGCACTCCCTCGCTCTGTCTCTGTCTGCTCTTGGTCGCCCAGATGGAGCAGTGCTCCAACGACACCATCTGCTTAATGGTGGGCGTCCAAGGTGGAGGCGTCTCCATTGATCCAGGGCCGTTGCAGCGGGTGGAGGCCGGTGGTCGATCTCAATCACTTGTCGGTGTCGGGAGGAAGAAAAGGCAGTTCGGGGCCGCTCTCCCTCCCTCCCCCACTCTCTCTCGCCCCCGTCCCCCTCTTCCTGTCACTCTGTGATTGGGAGCTTTTAGAAAATGGCTGCATCAGAGGTGGTGTTGCATCAGAGGCGGAGGAGGACGCTCCAGCTCTTGATGCGTCAGAGGGATCACGATATTCCTTGTGTTGTTTGGTGTATTACCTGCGCAGTACGTACGCTAACAGGATCCGTGGTGAAGCCATGATCTGACGGATTTAAACGCACGTTGTCTGTGAAGGTGGAGTCGGAGAGCGCCCGCGCAGTAAACTGATGATTCCAAATAAAAGATTGTGATTTTACACGGACGCCGCTCGCTCTGTGATGTATGAAGCTCATGCATCATCTCCGTCCCCTCGCTCCTCCGCCTCCTCCTGGCGGCGATTTATTGCACAATCAATGACTTTATCTGCCTAATACCGCGGGCGCTTCATCAGCGTCACTTCATCCATCTCCTCCGCCTCCTGGTTTCCTGTCGCTTCCATTTCCTCGGTTTCTCCAAGGCAGCGCCACCCGCTCTTAGCGCTAACGTGCTAACGTGCTAACCCGCTCAAAATTCAGGAAATTCAACCAACGGCAAAATAAGAATTATAACTCAGTTCAATCGATTTTAGTTCAGTTCAAAATTGTATTCACTCCCAAAGTTCCGTGTTGTTGTTGCCATGACGACGGTTAGGTTTTCTCTTCGAGGCCCCTGAAATCTCCTTCGTTTCTGTGGAGTCGGAAACGGCATGTGATAAGCCCCGCCCCGTCCACGGCGATAAGCCCCGCCCCGTTGTGATAAGCCCCGCCCCGTCCACGGCGATAAGCCCCGCCCCATTGTGATAAGCCCCGCCCTCCACACCGGAGTGATTTCTGAGTGTGATCTTACAACTGTTGCAACAAATTTCCCTCACAAATATCACAACATATCATGGGATGGTATCATGGGCTCAGCGCACGTGGTGGACCCAGGCCTGTGCACGCTCGTCAGCTCGTGCACGCTCGTCAGCTCGTGCACGCTCGTCAGTGGGACGTGTCGCTCTGAACACAAAACGCTGCTTCACAAGGTCGTCCTTGTTTTACCAGAAGAGAAAAGACACTAGTGATCTGGAGAGGAAGAGGAGGAGGAAGAGGAGGAAGAGGAGGAGGAAGAGGAAGAGGAAGAGGAGGAGGGAGGGATGGCAGAGGTCACACACACACACTGCATGGGGTTTCATGCAGCCTCCGTCCAAACACTTTCTGGAACATATGTCCTCTCTCACTGGGGCTCCTGTCCTCCATCCAGCTCCAACCGCTCCCTCCATCCCTCCTTTACTCCATCCCTCCATCCCTCCACCCCTTCACCTCATCCCTCCATCCCTCCATCCCTCCTTCACGCCATCCCTCCATCCCTCCTTCACTCCATCCCTCCTTCCCTCCTTCACTCCATCCCTCCATCCCTCCCTCCCTCCTTCACTCCATCCCTCCACCCCTTCACTCCATCCCTCCATCCCTCCATCCCTCCTTCCCTCCCTCCCTCCTTCACTCCATTTCTCCATCCTTCCCTACTCCATCCCTCCTTCCCTCCATCCCTCCTTCCCTCCCTCCCTCCTTCACTCCATCTCTCCATCCTTCCCTACTCCATCCCTCCTTCCCTCAATCCCTCCTTCCCTCCCTCCCTCCTTCACTCCATCTCTCCATCCCTCCCTACTCCATCCCTCCTTCCCTCCTTCCCTCCTTCCGTCCTTCCCCCACCCCTCCATCCCTCATCCCTCCTTCCCTCCTTCCCTCCATTCCTCCATCCCTCCACCCCTGCCCCTCTCTCTTCCTCCGTCAGCCATTAGCCCACTGATGAGATGTCGCAGATGCCGGGAAAAATGTGATTTTATCCAATAAGTAATGAAATAAAACCATAAACATGAAGCTTGAGCTGAGAAACAAGTTGTTCATGTAAATAAAGCTGATGATGAAGATGAAACATGATGCTGATATGAGACAGAAACTAAAAAATGAACAGGAACCTCCACCTCTGTATCAACACATTCACTCTCTGGAAGTTGTGCAATTGGTGCATTTCTTTGACATGATAATAATAATAATAATAATAATAATAATAATAATAATAATAATTATTATTATTATTATTATTATATTATATTATATTATATTATATTATATTATATTATATTATATTATATTATATTATATTATATTATATTATATTATAATTGTTATATATAATAATAATAATAATAATAATAATAATAATAATAATAATAATAATACTTATTGTAAATGCAAATTTGTGAAGAAACGCCTAATTTCTGTGTGTGTGTGTGTGTGTGAGTGTGTGTGTGTGTGTGTGTGTGTGTGTGTGTGTGTGCTCATAACGTCTCTAAGTCTCATCAGACTGACGTGCAGGTGCTCAGCTCATTGTTCAGTCACTAGTAACATCGCTGGTGGAGTAATCCCGGCCGCGAGGGGTTAATGGAGCCGCTAACATCATCCTGTCGCACACCGCGGCCAGGTAGTGGCGGCGGCGGCGGCGGCTGTGCCGGGCGGCGGTTAGCGGGGCAGATGGTGTTTTCATATCATACTACAAAGTAAACCCTTCGGTCTGTTGCAGCATATGCTTCTGATCTGTAGTAAAATAAACAAGCTGCCACTTCCCTTCATGGAAACATCTTTCAGCTTTCATTTACTTTTTCTTTGAATTCATAATAAAATAAATAAAAACATGGAGCAGGTGAAAACAATGGCGGCAGCGTTGCCTTTGTGTTGTTACTGAGCAGCGCTGGAGGATCCGGGTCCAGGAAGTGAAACCCGGTCCAGGAGTTAGAACCGCTTGGCTTTGTGGATGCACACCAACCAGGAGGTCCAGCTGACCGGTGCAGGGAGGGAGGGAAAACCTGGCAACGGGAATGACCCTGAACCTGCTTCTACCTTTTATAAATACTGCCCACTTTTTAAAACCTTTTCTTATTTTTGGGGTTTATTGCAATTGACAAATTTTCCACTTTTTTTTCCAGGTTTTTTTTCTCTCTCTCTCCCTCTCTCTCTCTTTTAAATTGTGAAGTTAAACGTTAAACCCACCAGCGTGACGGCGTGGCTGGCTGTCCGCCTCGCCGCTCGGCATTCTGGGAACTCTCTGCTTCCT
>NC_137195.1:2338187-2358187 GCF_960531495.2 Zeus faber
ATACTAATAAAAAAGTACAATAATATTTAAATACAATATTAAATATACTCCAGTTTCTTGTGTCATTTTGAAATGTTTTTGCGGCTCATTAAACAACTTGAAGCTCAATATTTTTGGACGATTGTGACCAGTGTTTAATGAGCATCATCTGCAGCAAGATAAGGTCCAGTCATACTTTATGAAGTATTTCAAGTACTTTTACTTTTACTAGAAGTGCAACCTCTGAGTACGTCTTCCTCCACCGCCAACCTTCACTTTAGAAGCACCAAGAGATAAAAAATAGAAGACCAGACCAGACTAAAGAGGAGAGAACCGGCCTCCTCAGTGTCTTGCAGCCGTCAGACCTCGTTGGCACCAACTCGCCGCGTGGCTCTGGATGCGTCGCTGCGTCGCTCGACGCTCGACGCTCTGAGATGTGATTCCACCTTCACACGGATCATTAAGGAGCCGCCAGTTGATGCTTCTCTGGGATGAGGCTCCATTAGGCGCAGAATCTACTGAAGCTTTTTACTGAAGTGAACATGCAAATAATGGGTTTTGATAGGGCATGTAGGGTGTTCATTGGGTATTCAGTGGGGATATAGAGTATTCATTCAGTATTGCTTCAGTATATAGGGTATTCATTGGGTATCCTTCGGGTAAATAGAGCATTAATAGGGTATTATTAGGGTATATGTGACCCACCGCAGCAAAACCCGATTTGTCGCGCATTTCTAAAGTGGCCAGGCGCAGCCAATTAAGTTGAAAAAACCTTTCTAGAAGGAAAATGAGATTTTTCCTTTGTGTTTATTTTTTTTACGTATTTTCCAAATCGAGTTTGATTTATAAATAGTAAATAAATGTTAAACCGTGGAGTTAAATATTCCCGTTTGATGACATGGGGAAACACAGTTCACTTACCGAGACGCTGAACAGCGCTGGACAACGACGATCGATGGTTTCCTTTAAAGCGAGCTTCCAGGTGAAGATCATTCCTCCATATTCCATGTGATGTGAAGTCACAATGTGAAACCGTTTTCATAGAGTTCAACCTTTACTCTTACATGTTTTTTACACACACCTGGATTGTTGTATATGCGGCGTATACCAACGAAGAAGAAAAGCTGACCTCACTTCCGTAAACGGATGGTAAAAGCGCAGGACTATATATAAGTATATTATATAGCATAAAACCATATATATATATATATATATAGTATATATATTAAAAATATATAGAAATAATATTAGTGTTTGTATATCAACCTCGGTGTGTCATTTAATATTACACACCGAGGTTGATATACAAAGACTAAGTCTGTACATTTAGTTGTGTTGTTGTAATTCCACTTTTATAAAACATTTATATTCTTACTGATAAGTAAAAGCTTTTTAAAACACTCAGATGTTGTGTGTCGATGACACTGTTCAACTTTCCCTCAAAACACAAGAACAATGCAGAGATTGCGCCATTCAGCAGGGTGTCATGTGGGCATGTGGCAAGCAGTCATGTGGCGTTGTTGGTCCTCCAAACCATTTGCATTCTGGGAGCTGGCTGAATGAAGCCAAGTGTCAGAAAAAGGGTGATTATCTCAGAATCACAGTTTGCCACACCCTTGTCATAAACAAGTCATAGCTTTAAAACTTTTTGCTTGTTTCACACGAGGGACACCTTGTTTGGAAGCGCTGATTCTTCACTTTCAAATGACGTGAAAAAAAATAGTCAAACGACACCAAATGTACCTAAAATCTGCGGTGGGTCACATATAGCATATTCATTGGATAACCATTGGGGATATAGGGTATTCATTGGGTATTCATTCAGTATATAGGGGATGCATTGGGTGTCCTTCGGGTATATAGAGCATTAATCGGGTATTCATAGGGTATATAGGGATATTCATTGGTGCATAGAGCATCAATAGGGTATTAATAGCATGTATGGGGTATTAATACGGTGTGTATAATAGCGTATTCATAGTGTATTTTTAGGGTATATAGGGTATCAATAGTCTATATAGGGTATTAATACGTACGGGTTATTAACATAGTATTAATAGGATATTGATAGGGTATATAGGGTGTATAGGGTATTAATTGGATATGTGGGCTATTAATATGGTATTAATTCGGTATCTTCTTCTTCTTCTTCTTCTTCTTCTTCTTCTTCTTCTTCTTCTTCTTCTTCTTCTTCTTCTTCTTCTTCTTCTTTCGACTGGTTTAAAGGGTATTAATAGGGTGGATAGGGTATTAATATTATATATGGGGTATATACATGGTATTAATATGGTAGTGATAGTCTATATAGTGTATTAATAGGGCATTCATTGGGTCTATACCAATAGTCTTAACACAGAATTACTTTAAAGTGAAAGTACTGCATTGGCATTTCTACTGAATGAGAGTTTATAGTACTTGCCATTAAAATGTTTTTGGTAATACACATTAAACGTAAGGATGAAGTGTAATCCTCCGTATCAACGATTCACAATCTGACAAAATGTAGGAAATTGTGTGAGTTTGTATAAATATACAAATAGAATCTGTCCGTGTGGGTGTCGGTAACAGTCCGTGTGTCTCATTGTCTCCGTGCCAACCGGCTCCCTGCGGACCACCATCAACCCCCGACCCCCCCGGTGCACGGGTCAGTCGGGTGCCATGTCAAGAGGGCCATGGGGGTGTGCACAAGGCCATTGGGGCGTGCACGAGGCCATTGGGGCGTGCATGAGGCCATGGGGGCGTGCACGAGGCAATGGGGGCGTGCACCAGGCCACGGGGGGCTTATACAAAAAGGAAGAAGGTCCGAGCGTACTTCTCAGGGCCGACACTAACTTTTAGTAGTAGAAGCCGAACTGGTCACCAGGCATCAGCTGTTGGTTCCCAAGACTGACAACATGGTTCCCAGGATTTTTATCATGAGTGATACTGTTCCTAAAGAGTTATGATCCATATTTCCGTCTTCTCAGTTGTTTCACCATTTTTCACATGATGAGTCCATTACTAATTTTTGTTGGCGTAAGTACCTCAACATACAGAGGTACACAGTGGTTGCCAGTGGCCCAAATATGGTTGTCAGGGGCAACTGGGCCAGTGGGGCTGTGCTTCAGTTCATTTTGCTCTGAGTCTTTGTGCTTTCTGGGTGTGAGACGCTACAGGACATTTGGGAAACAGCGTCTTTCTTTACTCTCTGATCTCCTGCATTGCAAATGTAATTTCATGCTGCAGCAACGGGTCCGTCAGCAGATCGATGCCCGCAACAAGGGAGACGCGCGGTAGGAAACAGGACCCAAAGTACTCCGTACAAGTAGAAATACACCGACACAGAATGAATATGGTGAGGAAGAGAGGAAGTCGAACAGGGATATTTCTTGAAAACAGGTTTACAGGCGTCACTAAATCCTACTTTCTTAAAAGGCAGCATTACGTCCGAGTTAAGTTAAACTCTCAGAGTTTCCCTTGAATGCAGCATTGTTGCTGACGGTGACACGCAGAATTTCTAATACAAAGATCCACTTGTTGCATGTTCTGACTTAATCCTAAATAATGAGAAGGAGTCTGTCTACTTCCTGTCAGGTCTCTGTCTACTTCCTGTCAGGTCCCTGTCGACTTCCTCTAGTCCAGACAGTCCTGCCTCACGGTGTCTCTGTGGAAGACAACAGACTTCCATTCAAACGGTTTCAACCTTGCTTTTCCCTCCCAGACATTTCATCCACTTTTTAAACTTGTGGGACTAAAATAAAACAGACACGATTCTGACCCGTCGCTCTGAACTTGCAAGCCAACTCAATGTGTTTCATTCTTTTGCAATGTGTTCATCGCGCATGTTCACGTCGCATTGACGATGAAAATATGATTTCTGGTGCTTCAGAAGGCGAATATTTAAATCGACAGCCCAGACATTCAAATGGCACCAAAATCTGCTTTGCCATTCAGTTTGTTAGATACCGATCCTATAGGAACAATCATTGGGCACCGACACCCTGTGTAAGCTGGGTGTCGTTGCCCAACCCTAGTTTCAACTGGCTTAATGTGCACTTACATCACCGGATGTTTCTCTTCTGTCGTTCAGTTTAAATATCCCTGAAGAATTCAGAAGTGGCTGCAGGGGAATGAGATCCGAGAGGCAAAGCTTGGACTTAAATAACTTTGGATGATGATGTCACCAAACGGCCCACTCCTCAAACTAACAAAATTACGACAGTTTTTACTCATTTCTGCTCCAAATGTAGACCGATATTGATCAAACTCGACCTCAACCATGTCCGTGTGTACTGCGGTTGTCCTGTTTCAGATACTTTTAGCCCAAAAAATGCAGAGAGCCCAAATAAAGATAGCAATAATAATAATAACAATAATAATAATAATAAGAAGAAGAATCATAATCATAATTAATAAAATAATAATAATAACAAATATAGCTTGTCAGTTCCATTAATTCCATTAATTGTCAATAATGGAACACACCCTTTTGTTATAAACACATCTGGCTTTGATGTGCCGAGTCAGGCAGTGATGACGCGGTGAACGCTCTCTGGGACCAATTACATTTTCAGAATTGATCAAATACAGCATTAACAACAAATTATTGTCATTATTTCTCTTGAATTTTAGTGTTGAACTCCTTCAAATAATTACATAATAATATTGCTATAATCCCAATGTATTCTGATTAATTATTTTCCAAAAAATCCCTCACAATACTTCAAGCTGTTTTTCTGCAGCGTGTTGTTGCTTTTCATTACCAACCCTTAATATTTCTAATACTTCACGCCTCTTACCGTCCCATTGCTCAATATCTTTCCATGAATTGCTCTGATCCTGTTACGATCCTCCTACAAACCAGAGAAATTAAGTCCTTCTTGTCTGCGTGTGATCCACATTGAGGATATTTAAGCCAATTTCAGCGTTTCGGTTTCCTGCTCATTATTATTCCTCTAATTGAGGTTAATTCCAGGTAGCGCTGCACATTAGAGACACACCCCGACCCAGATCCGATGCAAAAGCTGCAAAAATAACACCTGAAATAACATCCTGGTATCCCCCGTTTGTAGTTTTTATTCACTTCCGGCTGATTTTATGACACTTCCTGTTGTGTTCGTGAGGTTCAGGGGAGTCACTGAAATCAAATCACTCGTTATCTCGCAACCTCGTGGACGGACATTTTGCATTTTCGAGTCTTTTCAAATCCCACGTGAAGAATCAGTGCAGTCGTCCGCTGCATATTCCCCCCAAATTTCACAAAAAGCTGATGCTCGCTAAAAGAGCAACAGATATCCCAAGATGCAAAGCGGTTGAACGGGCGGTGAATTCAAAGTCAGTATTGTGTGGATGCGTGTTTATGTGCAAACAGTATAATAAAAATAATGTCATGTAAGAACATACACACACACACATACACACACACACACACACACACACACACACACACACACACACACACAAACACACACACACCAAAGATCCAGAACAGAGATTATATAGGGATGTACAGAATATTTCTGCACAGTATAAATGATTGGTTCATTTATTGGTATCAGTATATGGGTTATAAACTATTACTGTGTACTTTAAATGATTAGTAATGAACGACCATGAGAAGAGTTGGGGAGACTGGGCAGACGTGCAGCTTGTAAAGGGACAATAATTAAAAACACTGTGATGCTAAATATCAGTCTGGTTTATTCAACTATTAATGAATTTGACATTTAACATAAACATGTTTTTGAAGGATCTTCCTGAAAATATCATGTACTGATTAGGCATTCTAGCCATTCTAACATGCCTCTAAATCCAGCGTGTCCCTGACGCTGTTTCAGTGGGAGGAGCCTCCCTCCTGAGGCCCCTAGTTTTGTCAGCCAGTGGGGTTGGTATATATATATATATATATACAGTGGGGAAAAAAAGTATTTAGTCAGCCACCAATTGTGCAAGTTCTCCCACTTAAAAAGATGAGGCCTGTTATTTTCATCATAGGTTCACCTCAACTATGAGAGACAAAATGAGAAAAAAAATCCAGAAAATCACATTGTCTGATTTTTAAAGAATTTATTTGCAAATTATGGTGGAAAATAAGTATTTGGTCAATAACAAAAGTTCATCTCAATACTTTGTTATATACCCTTTGTTTGCAATGACAGAGGTCAAACGTTTTCTGTAAGTCTTCACAAGATTTTCACCCACTGTTGCTGGTAGTTTGGTCCATTCCTCCATGCAGATCTCCTCTGGAGCAGTGACTTTTTGGGGCTGTCGCTGGGCAACACGGACTTTCAACTCCCTCCAAAGATTTTCTATGGGGTTGAGATCTGGAGACTGGCTAGGCCACTCCAGGACCTTGAAATGCTTCTTACGAAGCCACTCCTTCGTTGCCCGGGCGGTGTGTTTGGGATCATTGTCGTGCTGAAAGACCCAGCCACGTTTCATCTTCAATGCCCTTGCTGATGGAAGGAGGTTTTCACTCAAAATCTCACGATACATGGCCCCATTCATTCTTTCCTTTACACGGATCAGTCGTCCTGGTCCCATTGCAGAAAAACAGCCCCAAAGCATGATGTTCCACCCCCATGCTTCACAGTAGGTATGGTGTTCTTTGGATGCAACTCAGCTTTCTTTCTCCTCCAAACACGACAAGTTGAGTTTTTACCAAAAAGTTATATTTTGGTTTTATCTGACCATATGACATTCTCCCAATCCTCTTCTGGATCATCCAAATGCTCTCTAGCAAACTTCAGACGGGCCTGGACATGTACTGGCTTAAGCAGGGGGACACGTCTGGCACTGCAGGATTTGAGTCCCTGGCGGCGTAGTGTGTTACTGATGGTAGCCTTTGTTACTTTGGTCCCAGCTCTCTGTAGGTCATTCACTAGGTCCCCCCGTGTGGTTCTGGGTTGTTTGCTCACCGTTCTTGTGATCATTTTGACCCCACGGGGTGAGATCTTGCGTGGAGCCCCAGATCGAGGGAGATTATCAGTGGTCTTGTATGTCTTAAATTTTCTAATAATTGCTCCCACAGTTGATTTCTTCACAACAAGCTGCTTACCTATTGCAGATTCAGTCTTCCCAGCCTGGTGCAGGTCTACAATTTTGTTTCTGGTGTCCTTTGACAGCTCTTTGGTCTTGGCCATAGTGGAGTTTGGAGTGTGACTGTTTGAGGTTGTGGACAGGTGTCTTTTATACTGATAACGAGTTCAAACAGGTGCCATTAATACAGGTAACGAGTGGAGGACAGAGGAGCCTCTTAAAGAAAAAGTTACAGGTCTGTGAAAGCCAGAAATCTTGCTTGTTTGTAGGTGACCAAATACTTATTTTACCGAGGAATTTACCAATTAATTCATTAAAAATCCTACAATGTGATTTCCTGGATTCTTTCCCCCCATTCTGTCTCTCATAGTCCAAGTGTACCTATGATGAAAATTACAGGCCTCTCTCATCTTTTTAAGTGGGAGAACTTGCACAATTGGTGGCTGACTAAATACTTTTTTGCCCCACTGTATATATATATACAGTATATACTCTACAGTCATTTGTGTATGTGGTGCTGAACAATTGAAATTGGAGTGAAATGATTAGTCAAATAACCACAAGTCAACCCGTGAATGGCTGGTGATGTGTCCTGTTCTGTTTCACGGCTTCAATGCTTCTTTTAGTCTCATATCACAGAATGAAAAGTCACAGTTCAAGGACTGTCCACGCACAGCATTGCACCTCGTTCTGCGCCTTCATTTCCCATGATGCCGTGGTTGTAAATTCACCGCACAGCGAGATCTGCAGGCTGATCAGCTCCTCGACTGTCTGTACAACACAATAATCCCCCAAAATGATCACGGGATTAATCAGGGGATTAAGGGATTAGGGAAAGAATCCTTCGTTTGCAGCCTTGGGCCTGAGACTGAACAGTTGAGAAGCGCGGGTTCCGCAGGCCTGAAGCTCTGGCCCCGGGCCCTTCCTTCCTGGAGGGGCCTCCAGAGAGACCCCCACCACCGCAGCCACCACCCTCCACCTGCTGGAGACGGGAGAGCTCCACCTCTCCTCCTCCTCCTCCTGCCCGCGGCAGGGCAGGATGGTAATTAATTTCCACATTTAACTGGGAGGCAAAACGCCGGCGTCCGGGGACCGAGCGGCGTGCTCGCTGTCGGCGCGGTGCATTCTGGGGGATCGGCGTAATTAGCCCCCGTGCAGTGCGGGGACAGATGGAGCGGGGAGACGGTGGCACCTCCGCGCTGGTCCTTCATGTTCTGGCCCCTGGAAAGGAGGCCGTAAACAGGAGCTTTCCGCCTCCAGGCGGACGGAGCGCTGGGCGCTGCTGCTCCAGGAGGAATCCTCCCAGATCCAGCTCCACAGACACAAGATCCGTTCAAACCGCAACCTCTACCAAGAGACTGTGTGTGTGTGTGTGTGTGTGTGTGTGTGTGTGTGTGTGTGTGTGTGTGTGTGTGTGTGTGTGTGTGTGTGTGTGTGTGTGTGTGTGTGTGTGTGTGTGTGTTCTCTACTCCTGGATGTCTCCTGTTGAAATTCAGTTTCTTTCATCCAAATTTTCTCTGGCATTCGATACCAACTTTCCCTTTGTGATTCTCTTCAATGTCAGTGATTCCAAATATAAAAAGTCGACATTTGTGTCTCGTCGTTTTCTCCGGTGTTCAAGTCCATTTTCTTTTAGATTGGGCAGAGATGTTCATTTTAAAAATAGCGCACGACCGAATCCAGTATTTTCAGGGATTCATGAAGGAAACTGTGTTGAGTAAAATATTGGTTTTCGGTGGAGGTGGAGGTGTAGGTGGAGGTGTGTCCTCGTGTTCAGGACGTCTGGACAGCCGTCCATGGAATAGAGAAAGACGACTCATGGCCACAGATGGACCCAGAGTCCACGGGCCCCTGGTTGGCGTTGCCTCAAACTGGAAATACAAGACGACCTTGAACCTGCATTGTCAGGGAACGAGCAGCCAGACGTGCACAGAAGGTCCACGGATCCTGATCCGCTCCTTGTTGTGACGTGTCGCTGGTGCAGAAAACAGATGAAGTGATTTCAACAGTAGGATGCGCTGTCGTGGAGGTGAAGCCATAGAAACACGTTTACATTGAGGCATTTAGGAAAAGCCAAGTGACGACGACGACAATGATGATGATGATGATGATGATGATGATGATGATGATGAGCGCATCGGTGTTTGTTCAAGTAACAACACCTGCGAGATGGAGGCCAGGGCCCTAGTGGAGGCCAACTCCATCACCTTCAGGTAACTCCACCCTGGCCGTCCCGGAAGGGGCTTCCTCCTTCTATAAAACCCTTTTCAAGGTTTCCTCCTTTTTCCCCCTGAGGGGATTTCTGGGTTTCTGGGTTTCCTTCCCCGGGTGGAGGTTCAGACGAAGGGGTGGTGTTTAATTTCAGTGTGAAATGCAAAGCTTGCTCGAATCCGAGGGGGCCTTGGGCGGAGGGCCTGTGGGGGCGGAGTCCGCGTCCGCCGGCGGTCGTCGAGGTTTGTCGGAATGAGTGAAGGCGACCGTGCGTCCCAGTCGCTGTGCTTCAGGCAGATCAAGGAACAACGACCTCGTCCACATTGTTGGGTGGAGCCTCTGAACCAGCCCCAGACTCCGATTGGCCAAGTCCTCGTGGAGGCGGAGCCGGCCAGCTCTTCCTGTGCGGTGCCTGTTACCGTAACAACCACCCCAAACATATGTCCTCCGCAAGGCAGTACGAGCTGCTACTGACAGCTTCGCTCCACATCCGCCCCCACCTCCCTCCGCCCCCACCTCCCTCCTCCGTCTGCCCGAGCGCCTTGTTTTTGTGCCTCTGCCCTTTGTTCTTCTTCAAGAGAGGCGCCGAAAAAACGGAAAACAAATGAATTTAGAAAACGACTGAGGAGGCTGTCGGAGCGCGGCGGGGGTCTGGGTGGAGGAGCGCGGCGGGGGGTCTGGGTGGAGGAGCGCGGCGGGGGGTCTGGGTGGAGGAGCGCGGCGGGGGGTCTGGGTGGAGGAGCGCGGGTGGAGGAGCGCGGCGGGGGGTCTGGGTGGAGGAGCGCGGCGGGGGGTCTGGGTGGAGGAGCGCGGCGGGGGGTCTGGGTGGAGGAGCGCGGGTGGATGGCAGGTGGTGGGGGAGCGCGGCGGGGAGTCTGGGTGGAGGAGCGTGGGTGGATGGCAGGTGGTGGGGGACTTTGACAGGTGGACAGCAGGTGTGAGTGAGGACTTCTTCAGTGTTTTTATTTCTTTCTCTCGGGTGGAGCAGGGTGTGGCTCCCGTTCAGCTTTTCATTTTGCATCAAATCTTCTTGTTTATTTTTCAGGTTATTTTAATCTTTTCTAATTTATTTTTAATTGTATATGTTTTGGGTTATTCATCTATCTATCTGTCTGTCTGTCTATCTGTCTATCTGTCTATCTGTCTGTCTGTCTGTCTCGTTGTCTGTCTGCCTGCCCACCCGTCTGTCTGTCTGTCTGTCTATCTATATATCTATCTATCTATCTGTCTGTCTGTCTCTGTCTGTCTGTCTGTCTGTCTGTCTGTCTATCTATCTGTCTGTCTGTCTGTCTGCCTGTCTGTCTGTCTGTCTGTCTCTCTACTATAAGTACTTGCTGTCCTGCTATGGGATGTGTTCCTCTCACCTGGTTCAGAAATAACCTGCTACAAAGCTCCATCTTGGACAGTTGAATCTTGTAGAGGAATGTGGAACCTTCTCCCTGGAGACGGAGGTTCAGGTTCCTCGGGGTCAAAGGTTCAAATGCCCCTCGCTCCCTCGTGCAATAAATCTGCTTTGTTTGCACAGTGCACAGTAGCACTTGGACTGCATCGTGTACAAATACTTCTTCTTTGTATTGTTCTAGCGGGTGCTTCACTCCGTCCTGTACGTCCTGCTCTTCTTCTTCTTCTTCTTATTTTTCTCCTTCTTCTTCTTCTTTGTATTTTTTGTGTTCCTTCCTTGTTGCTACAAAGCAAATTTCTCCTCGAGAGAAAATAAAAACCTGAACTAAGCTGGACTGAACATAGGTCTTACTATATACTACCCTACTATCCTACCCAACTATACTACCCTACTATACTACCCTATTCTACTACCCTACTATCCTACCCAACTATACTACCCTACTATACTACCCTATTCTACTACCCTTCTATCCTACCCAACTATACTACCCTACTATACTACCCTTTTCTACTACCCAACTATACCACCCTACTATACGACCTTATTCTACTACACTACTATCCTATCCTATCCTACCCCACGGTCCTTCTCTACTACACCACTTGACTATACTACCCTACTATCCTACCCAACAATACTACCCTATTCTACTACCCTACCCAACTATACTACCCTACTATAGTACTCTATTCTGCTACCCTACTATCCTACCCAGCTATACTACCCTACTATACTACCCTATTCTACTACGCTACTATCCTACCCAAGTATCCTGCCCTACTATACTACTCTACTTTAGTACCCTACTAATCCACTCTACTAAACTACCCTATTCTACCACCCTACTATCCTTCCCCATTATACTTCTCTACTCCGATTTCCAACTATATTACCCTACTATACCACCCTACTCTGCTACCCTTCTATCCTAACAGACTATAATACGCTACTACCCTATACTACCGTATTCTGCTACCCTACTATCCTCCCCAACTATACTACTCCACTATACCACCCTATTATACTATCCTATTATACTACCCTACTCTCTTACCATTTTATACTACTTTATTTGTCTATACACCTATACTACCCTAGTCTACAACTCTACGATACTACCCTACTCCACTACCCTACTATCTGACCACACTACCCTTATCTGTGACCCTACTTGCATGCTATACCTCCATGCTATACTACTTTACGCTGCTACCCCACTGTACAACACAACTAACATACCCTACTCTGCTACACTTCTATACCACTTTACTCTGCTACCCTACTATATTACCCTACTATACTGCCCTACACTACTGCCATATTACCCTGCCAGACTACCAACTCTGCTACCTGAACTGAACTGAGCTGAGGATACGTCAGCGTTTCGGCGTAACAAACAAGAGCGTTGTGTTTGAATTGTTTATGTAAATGAAAATGCAGAAACAGAGGTGGAGTTAAGGTGGAGTCCTCCCTCATATCCCCAGCCTCATGTAGCGTTAGCACCGCCGCTCCAGCCACAAGGACCTACTTGAGCATGAAATAGCATTTTGTTCTTTTTATTAATAGAATGGCGGAAAAAGGCTCGGTACCTCTACCTCTACTCTGCCTCTATCCTACGCTACCTCTACTCCATTCTGCCTTTACGCTACACTACTCTACTTCTGCTCTATTCTACCCCTACCTCTACTCTACTCTACCTCTACTCTACCTTTACTCTACCTCTACTCTACTCTACCTTTACTCTACCTCTACTCAACCCTACCTTTACCCTACTTCTACTCTACTCTACCTTTACTCTACCTTGCTCTACTCTACCTGTGGAGCTGAGGATACGTCAGCGTTTTGGTGTAACAAACAAAGGCTTTGTATTTGAATTGGTTATGGAAATGAAAAAGCAGAAACGGTTCCGCTGGAGTCACAAGGACCAGCATGAAATAACATTTTATTCTTTGTATTCATGACATGGCGGAAAAAAAGGCTTTTGACCAAGGATAAGTTGGTAAGTGATCTGCGATGAGACGTCTACCAGTGAATGCAGCGCTTCGTGCAGCGTTAATGAACACCGAACAGAGCGGAGGCGGAGGCGTGATGCTGACTCCGTCCTTCCACCCTCTTTGTTTTTCTCTCAAAGTCACAGGAAGTTTCCTCCTGTTCTCAGATCATATTCCTTGAGTTTTCACCGGCGCTCAGGCTAAATGTAGGTCACCAGAAGGGAAGCCGTGGCCTTGCTGAGCTAGCTTAATTGCTTCGTTTCCCTCTAGGTCTGTGCGATGGGAGACGTGCGCTCTGTGTTTCCCCAGAGGCAAAGTTAAATGGATTTTTAGGAAAATGTGGAAACACTTAAACGGCGAAGATGAGGAACACGGCCGATGGTTCCTACATCCGAAAAAACACGACGATGTAGATCTCTTTTGGGGAGATGAACCACATGTGGAGCACATGCATCATTTCCACACGCCGCTGCCCAAACTTAGCTGTTTTTATCTTGTGGGAAACGCTCTGGGGCATGTTGTTCATCTTACAAATAAGCACCTGCAAAGGAAACAGCGACAGAACGAGCAGATAGATCCAACACAACGACCCAAACAGCTTCAACCTGGAATAATTATGTCCAAATTACCTGGTAAGCAATCATTTAATTCCCCTTGTCACATTGAATAAGGATTAATTTGCAGGCAAATATTACATGATGAATTATTGAATAAATCATCCCCGAAGCCAAATTAATCTTGAGGATTGATTGTGTGGATGTGACCTGTGATTGGCGTCGCATAATGCACCAGTCGCTGCTCGGCCTCGTTGCGTTCACACACAATTTACACCCAGTGATGACTTGATCCGGGTGACACTGCATTGTCCCCCCAGCACCTCCCCCTCCATCCCCCCAGCACCTCCCCCTCCATCCCCCCAGCACCTCCTCCTCCATCCCCCCAGCACCTCCTCCTCCATCCCCCCAGCGTCTCCTCCTCTCCTCCCCCCATCCCCCCAGCGTCTCCTCCTCTCCTCCCCCCATCCCCCCAGCGTCTCCTCCTCTCCTCCCTCCATCCCCCCAGCGTCTCCTCCTCTCCTCCCTCCATCCCCCCAGCGTCTCCTCCTCTCCTCCCTCCATCCCCCCAGCGTCCGGTTCAGGTGACATTAAGACATGTGCCACCACCTCGCGGGGGAGTCGCTCCCACTTTTCTGAGTCCGTTAAGCAGCGATGACGCCCCTGTTAACGCCGCATCACATCGCATCACATCGCATCACACCACATCACATCACATCACATCACATCACATCGCATCACATCGCATCGCATCGCATCACATCACATCACATCGCATCGCATCGCATCGCATCACATCACATCGCATCACATCGCATCGCATCACATCGCATCACATCGCATCACATCGCATCACATCGCATCACATCACATCACATCGCATCACATCACATCAAGTCACATCACCTGTGAGGGTTGAGGGTGAGTCAGCCCCCCCACTGGAGGCCGCCCTCAAAATGTGAAATAAAATCTTTTTTCAACATTTTGACGGATTGATTATAAATACATTGATATCATGACGATCAGCTCAGGAAGTGATGCTGAGTCCACGATGACATCACAGATGAACATCAAATCACTGAACGGAAAATAACAGATTCACTACAAAAGGGAGAAGAGAAGAGAGGAACAAGGGAGTCTACTCTACCTCTACTCTACCTCTACTCTACCTCTATTATACCTCTACTCTACCTCTACTCTACCTCTACTGTACCTCTACTCTACCTCTATTATACCTCTACGCTACCTCTACTCTACCTCTATTATACCTCTACGCTACCACTACTCTACACTATCTCTAATCTACTCTAGCTCTACTCTAGTCTTAATTTACTCTATATCTACTCTACCTCTACCTCCACTGTACTCTTCCTCTACTATACCTCTAATCTCATCTGCTCTACTCTGCTCTACTCTAGACTACTCTACCTCGACTCTACTCTTCATTTACTCTATCTCTACTATACATCTACTCTCTTCTGCTCTACTCTGCTCTTCATTTACTTACCTCTACTCTACTATACTCTACCTCTTGTCTGCCTTTACTCTACTCTGCCTCTTCTTCTACTCTACCTCTACTCTACCTCACTCTCATTTAATCTGCTCTACTCTACTATTAATTTACTATACCTCTACTCTACTCTACCCTACTTCCACTCTACCTCTACTCTACTCTACCCCTACTCTCCCTCCATTGTACTCTACCTCAATTCAACTCTGACTCCCCCTCTACTTTATTCTACCCTACTCTACTCTACTCTACTCTACTCTACTCTACCTTTACCTCCGTCTACTCTCCCCTGTCCTCTACCTGTCCTCTGCTCTGCCTCTACACTAACTCTGCCTCTATTCTAACTCTATCTCCCTCTACTCTACTCTACCTCTACCTCTATTGTACCTCTACTCTACTCTACCTCTACCTCTACTGTACCTCTACGCTACCTCTACTCTACTCTACCTCTACTCTACCTATACCTCCGTCTACTCTCCCCTGCCATCTACATGTCCTCTGTTCTGCCTCTACACTAACTCTATATCCCTCTACTCTATACTCTTCTCTACTCTTACTGCACCTCTACTCTGACTCCCTCTACTCTACCTCCACCCTTCTCTTCCTCTACACTTCTATACTGCTACTTTACCTCTACTCTAGTTCAATCTTTTCTTATCTACCTCACTCTATTCTACTCTACCTCCAACTACTCATAACACCAACTCTACTCTTTGTCCCTCTGCTCTACCTCTCTCTACTCTGCCTTTACTCTGCCTACATTCAGATGTACATGAACCCAGACGAGGTGGGTGAGTCGGGGTCACACCACGTCTCTTCACTCGACAATGCATCTTCTTTTTTAAATAAAAGCTTTTTTCCCGCCAAGCTCGTCCACTGGTGTCGTTGCGGCTTCCACTCGCTGCGTCTCCTCTCAGGCCTCAAGGACTAGAGCCTTTAAGTGACTTTGAGCACGGCCGGTTCTGCATTCCACCTTCCACACAAAGTCCTTCAGGACACAAGTGTCTCACGGTCGTCTCGTTGTGGATGGAGGACGTGTGCTACTCTGGCTCTGCTCTCTTCATTCTCACAAGCGGCCTTGAGATTGTTAACATGGGTTTACTTATCGGTTTCTTGGCAGATGGCCCTTTTTCCTGTTGGCTTCCTAAGAAAATAAACAATTTGGCTGTTTCCCGCTCGCAGCATCCTCAGCTCAAGTGTTGTGTTCTTACCATATTCACCAGCCAGTTAATACCTCCTAACCCTGAGAATAACTGGAGTGAAGTATCTCTATAAATATTCTGTTGCTGTACACAGTGTTTCTAAATAGTCTGTTGCTCTACACTACGTATGTTCCCTAAATAGTCTGTTGCTCTACACTATGTTTCTAAATAGTCTGTTGCTCTAAACTATGTTCCTAAATAGTCTGTTGCTCTACACTATTTTTCTAAATAGTCTGTTGCTCTACACTATGTTCCTAAATAGTCTGTTGCTCTACACTATGTTTCTAAATAGTCTGTTGCTCTACACTATGTTTCTAAATAGTCGGTTTCTCTACACCATGTTTCTAAATAGCCTTTTGCTCTACACTATGTTTCTAAATAGTCTGTTGCTCTACACTATGTTCCTAAATAGTCTGTTGCTCTACACTATGTTTCTAAATAGTCTGTTGCTCTACACTACGTATGTTCCCTCAATAGTCTGTTGCTCTACACTATGTTTCTAAATAGTCTGTTGCTCTACACTATGTTCCTAAATAGTCGGTTTCTCTACACCATGTTTCTAAATAGCCTTTTGCTCTACACTATGTTTCTAAATAGTCTGTTGCTCTACACTATGTTCCTAAATAGTCGGTTTCTCTACACCATGTTTCTAAATAGTCTGTTGCTCTACACTATGCTCCTAAATAGTCTGTTGCTCTACACTGTTTCTAGATAGTCTGTTGCTCTACACTGTTTCTAAATAGTCTGTGCGCTACACTATGTTCCTAAATAGTCTGTTACTCTACACTATATTTACAAATAGTCTGTTGCTCTACACTGTTTCTAAATAGTCTGTTGCTCTCCACTTTGTTCCTAAATAGTCTGTCGCTCGACACTATGTTCCTAAATAGTCTGAAAGAAGAAAAAGAAACAGTCTTTATTTGTCACACAACACACCACACTACAACACATGCTTGCACACACACACACATGCACATGCTTGATGGTGGCCGGTGAAATGGTTCCTCTGCATTGACCCATCCTGGCTTGTCCTTCCTCCGGGGGCACAGCCAGGAGCAGTGGGCAGCGTACGTGGACGCGCCCGGGGACCAGGTGATAAGTGTCCATCGCTGGTCAGACCATGATGGTGCATGTTTTTACTGACGTGAGGTGGAGGAAACCCCATGTGAGCACGGGGAGAACATGCAAACTCCACACAGAAAGGCTCCTGTTTGGGAGATAACCCACCGGAACACGATGCAAACAGCCCCCCGGCGGGAATCGAACGCTGTTGGTCTGTTGCTCTACACAATGTTTCTAAATACTCTGTTGCTCTACACTATGTTCCTAAATAGTCTGTTGCTCTACACTATGTTTCTAAATACTCTGTTGCTCTACACTATGTTCCTAAATAGTCTGTTGCTCTACACTATGTTTCTATATACTCTGTTGCTCTACTTACTTACTTAGACTTAGTTCCTCCCGTTCCTTCTGGAACATTGGGTGACGAGTCCCCTCTATTTGCTCCAGTCCCTGGGGACCCTTCTTGCTCCATGCCAGCTGACACCCATTTCATTTAGGTCTTCCTTGGCTGTCTGTCTCCATGAAGTGACTGACTGGCCTGCACTCTGTGAGCCCCACGGGGAGGACATTGATGGGCTCACGGAGTGCATCACGGACTATATCAACTTCTATGTGGACTGCAATGTCCCAGCTCGGACTGTCACCTGTTACGCCAACAATAAACCATGGATCACTAAGGACATTAAGGCCATCCTGAACGAAAAGAAGAGGGCGTTCAGAGATGGCAACCGTGATGAGGTGCGGAGAGTGCAGGGGGTACTCAAACTTACAATCAAGGAGGCAAAAGACAGTTATAGGAGGAAGCTGGAGAAAAAACTCCAGCAAAACAAAATGAGGGATGTGTGGAGTGGCATGAGAACCATCACTGGGTTCCAGAAGACTGGTGGCATGGGGTTGGAGGGCCGTGCGGACCGGGCCAATGAACTGAACCTATTTTTCAATAGGTTTGATACTGCGGCCCATTCCCCACAAGTCTCTGCTGCTGGCTGCTCAACAACAACTGCCACTTTATCTCCCCCTACTCCTCCTTCTTACCGACTGGCCCTTGTTTGCTCCTCACCGCCTCAATTCACACCCACCTACTCCACCCCTACCCCCTGCTCTACATCATGTCCTCCACAACCTGAGGACCCCACCCCTCCCCCAACTGTCACCTTCACGCCTGACCTGGTGAGAAGACAGCTGACGAGACTCCACTCCGGCAAAGCTGCAGGCCCTGACGGTGTATTTCCCAGGGTGCTTAAAGCCTGTGCCCCCCAGCTGTGTGGAGTACTCAGTCAAGTCTTCAGCCTGAGCCTGCACCTCCAGAGGGTCCCTGTGCTGTGGAAGACGTCCTGCCTTGTTCCTGTGCCGAAGACGCCGCGTCCCAGCGGCCCTCAGGACTACAGACCGGTGGCTCTGACATCCCACATCATGAAGACCTTTGAGAGGCTCGTCCTGGAGCAGCTAAGGCCTATGGTCAGGCCTTTCACTGATCCGCTGCAGTTCGCCTACCAGCCCCGCCTGGAGTTGAGGACAGCATCATCTACCTGGTCAACAGAGTCTACACTCATCTGGACAAGCCGTTGAGCACTGTGAGAGTCATGTTCTTTGATTTCTCCAGTGCTTTCAACACCATCCGTCCAGCTCTTCTGGGTGAGAAGATGGCTGCGATGCTGGTGGAGGACCCCATCGTGTCCTGGATTTTTGATTACCTGACGGGCAGACCACAGTATGTACGCCTACAGAACTGTGTGTCTGACAGGGTAGTCAGCAACACAGGGGCCCCACAGGGGACTGTCCTCTCTCCATTCCTCTTCACCCTCTTCACCTCAGACTTCAACTATTGCACTGAGTCCTGCCACCTTCAGAAGTTTTCTGATGACTCAGCAATAATTGGTTGTATTAAAAAGGGTGATGAGAGTGAATCCAGGACTGTTGTGAGCAACTTTGTCACTTGGAGTGAGCTGAACCATCTGCAGCTCAATGTGACTAAGACCAAGGAGCTCATAGTGGATCTGAGGAGGGCAAAAACACCTGTGACCCCTGTTTCCATCCAGGGGGTCCCTGTGGACACTGTGGAGGAATACAAATACCTGGGGGTGTACTTCAATAACAAGTTGGACTGGTCCAGAAACACCGAGGCAGTCTACAAAAAGGGCCAAAGCCGACTTTATTTCCTACGGAGGCTGAGGTCCTTTAACATCTGCCGGACGATGCTGAGGATGTTCTATGAGTCTGTTGTGGCCAGTACCATCTTCTTGATGTCACATGCCGGGGCAGTGGGCTGAGGCTCGCAGACAACAACAGACTAAACAAACTAATCAGGAGGGCTGGTGATGTAGTAGGAGAGGAGCTGGACACCCTGAGGACTGTGGCAGAGAGGAGGATGCTGTCCAGGCTTCAGTCCATCTTGGACAACGTCTCACACCCTCTCTACGACACACTGGCCCAGCAGAGGAGCACCTTCAGCAGAAGACTCCTCTTACCCAGATGCACCACAGTGCGCCACAGGAAGTCATTCCTGCCTGTGGTCATCAACCTCTACAACGTCTCCCTCAGAGAGTCAGACACCCCCTCTCTGTAACCTGACCTCAAAACACAGACTTCCACTTCTGCACCTTCTTCTTTTTGCACATTTTAACTGTACATTTTACACTTTCACATGTGTATATAGATATGTTTGTATATATATTTATATGTAAATATGTTTCTTAATAATTATTATATGTTGTATGTAAATATGTTGTATGTAAATATGTTGTATGTAGATTTGGAGTTGTAACAAAAGTAATTTCCCCCTGGGATTATTAAAGTATTTCTGATTGTGATTGTGATTGTGATTCGGTCTTCTTCGGCCTCCCTCTCTTCCTCTCTCCACCCTCTGGCATCCAGTCCATTGCCACACTTGCCGGTCTCTCTCTTGGCAGTCGGAGTACGTGCCCAGCCGTTCTCTTTCTCCTGGCAGAGACAACATTGGGCAGGGCTGCCACCCCTGCCCTTTTCATCACCTCCTCGTTGGTGAGGTGATCTCTCCATGAGATCCTCAAGATGGGTCTGAGGCATCGTCGATGGAAGACATCCAACTTG
>NC_137195.1:2363187-2378187 GCF_960531495.2 Zeus faber
AACACTTTCTGCTTTTTCATTCATGTTTGTTAAGTTTAGGTCAATTTTCAGTATCTGCTCTGTATGTGGATCGATTTCGATGAAACTTCCACATTCGTGTGTTCTGCCGAAGTTGGTGTTCCAGATAGTTTTAGACTTCAGAATTCCCAGAATTTTCCCCTGAACAATAACAATAGGGCTCCAGCCCTACGGGTTAGACCCCTAATCACATTAATAACAATAACAATGATAATAATAATAATAATAATAATAATAATAATAATAATAATAAATATTGTCTTTTTTTTATCGAGTTCTGGTGACACGCGGCATTACTACTAACACAAGTTACAATTTTCAGAGTTTCCATGGAACGCAGCATCAGCTCCTGCTGTCTGTCGCCGACCCAGCGCAAATCCTGCACGAAGCAACCACGACAGATCGATAGGGTTGGGTATTGTTTGGGTTCTTTCCGATACAGTTGCTAAACCAATACTTAAAAAAGAAATGCACAGAACAACAACATTAAAGATGACGATGACGATATGACCCTCGATAAATAAACAAATGTTGAAGTGTGAATATGAGCGAAGCAGTTCCTGTGTCTCTCTGCTTTAAAAGCTACACTGCTAGACCCCAAATACTGAATAGCCTATCCACACTGGATTAAGAAATGAAAGAAATTATTTCAGACATGCTTTTATTGAGCGAATTGCACCTGAATATCAAACCAATTAGACAGAAGATTAATTTAAACAATACATTATAGCTATAAGAAACTAAAGTTAAATTGACCCTGCTCCCCTTCAAACATCTTCCTCTAAAATCATCAAAAAAAAAAACAAACTCTTGAAATAAAAAATATATATATCTGGGGGAACACAACGAACTAAAAAAGCTGTAAGACATTGCATTGTGGGTAACGTGGGAGCCCTGTTGGCGCATCGCTGTCTACTTCCTGTCAGGTCCCTGCCTACTTCCTGTCAGGTCCCTGTCTACTTCCTGTCAGGTCCCTGTCTACTTCCTGTCATGTCCCTGTCTACTTCCTGTCAGGTCCCTGTCTACTTCCTGTCATGTCCCTGTCTACTTCCTGTCAGGTCCCTGTCTACTTCCTGTCAGGTCCCTGTCTACTTCCTGTCATGTCCCTGTCTACTTCCTGTAGTCCACAGAGTCCTGCCTCACGGTGTCTCTGTGGAAGTAAATGACTCCGTGTGGAAGTTCCAACAACACACTTCCATTCAAACGGGTTCAACACTGCATGTCCCTCACACACATTTCATCAACTTATTTAACGTTTGGGACTAAAATAAAACAGGTAGGGGACAGTAGCTCAGGCGGTAGAGCTGGTGGTCTAGTGATCTAAAGGTTGCTGGTTCGATCCCAGGCTCCTCCTGCTAGCATGCTGTAGTGTCCTTGAGCAAGACACTTAACCCCTCATTGCTCCTGATGGCTGCGTCCGTCGGTGTTTGAACAATTGTAAGTCGCTTTGGATAAAAGCGTCTGCTAAAATGACTAAATGTAAATGTAAATGTAAAACGGACACGGACACGATTCGGACCCGTTGCTCTGTTGCTGTCATGGGATGTAATGGAGCTTTGTGTGATTTGGTTCTTCCTGCTGTGAACTTGGAGCCCTTTAAACAACTCTGAAGGATCTGGTGGAACCGCATTCTAAATTCAAGGTTTTAATTCACACCTCAAGGTTATCAAGGTTTTCAAGGTTTTCAAGGAGTTGAAAGTTTTTCAAGGAATGTGTTTCTTGTTGTTATTGTTCATTCTGAGGTGCGGCGGCGTCCCTCCATCTTGAGATCCACTTTGTTGGGGAGAGCGTAAGTGGAGCTAAATCAAGGTGGAGCGCTTCAAGGACAGGTGGTGACGTGGCGTGGTGGGAAAAAAAAAACAAATAATAAAAAATAAAAATAATCCCTGTGATGAAACTGCAGCTTAATGGGTTTGTTTAAAGCTGCCTAATGGCATTCTTGGGCCACGGCCAAAGGTTTTTTTTATTTTTTATTTTTTCAGAAAGGCAGGAAGGCTATGCAGGAGCAATTTACACGTTTAACATTGGAATGTGTGTTTTGGTGGAGGGCGCGGTGCAGCGTCGGCCCCGTTGGGCGTCCGCTGGTTTCCCTTTCTGTTCCGTGAGTCATCCTGAGGGCGTGAAAGTCTCCCCGTTGCGTTGGGCTTTTATTGTTTCATTCAATTCATCGACAGTAAGCGGAGCGTTTTCATCAGTTTTGTTGGGATGAAGTGGTTCTGCTGATCGCCAGCCTTCCGTCTTTTCTTTTGAGAAGGGTCAACCACGGGGGAATCCCTGGGGAGAGGGGGGGGTTGACAGGTTTGCAGCGGTGAGTTTTCATTGGATGGGCAGATGACTCCCGCCCACCTGTAGACACGCCCCTGGTTCTGTGGTCTTGGCTATTTCTGTATATATGGCTTTTTTTTTTCATTACATACAATTACATTTTGATTTAATATATATTTTTTTGATTTATTACATTTTTTAAAATTTTAAATAATTAAATAAAAAAATTGACTTTTAACCTTTTGTTTTGCTAATAATCTGTAGAGAAACAAATTCTTTTCACGACAAACTTCTCGTTTTTGAAAATGTACTTGGAAGAATAAACTGATTCTGATTCAGGCTCAGCTTTCGCTCTCAGCTTTGAAGTGGGGGGATGGGTTGATGGTGATGGTGGGTGGTGGTGGTGGTGGTGGTGGTGGTGGTGGTGGTGGTGGTGGTCGTGGTGCCGAACCCTGCCACCAGATCAGTGATGGGACCGAACCAGATTAAGTCCTGAGCGAGGCGAACGGAGCCATTTAGCACAAGGAGGATGCCAGAGCATAAACACGACACGCTGGCCTCCTCCACCTCCTCCACCCCCCACACCTCTACCTCCTCCTCCACCACCTCCTCCTCCACCTGCTCCTCTTCCTCCTCCACCACATCCTGCTGCTCGACCTCCTCCTCCTCCACCTTCTCCTCCTCCACAACCACCTCCTCCTCCACCACCTCCTCCAACTCCTCCACTCCTCTTCCTCCTGCTCCTCCACCACCTCCTCCAACTCCTCCACCTCCTCCTCCACCTCCTCCTCCTGCTCCTCCACCTCCTCCTCCACCTGCTCCTCCTCCTCCTCCTCCACCGTCTCCTCCTCCACCACCTCCTGCTCCTCCACCTCCTCCTCCTCCTCCTCCTCGTGCGCTAATCGGCTTCAAAACGCCGATGGATGCAAAGTGCTGAGGAACGACGCTGGTGCTGTGTGCTAATAAGGTTCGTTTCATGGAGCCACAATGAGACTGAAGCATAAGCCGGCGTGCACGTGATGCAGGGCGTGCACGTGTTGCAGGGCGTGCACGTGATGCAGGGCGTGCACGTGGCGCCGGGCGTGCACGTGATGCCGGGCGTGCACGTGATGCCGCGCATGCACGTGGTGACACACTGTTTCCCATTGAGAAGCGGTTGGGTCACACAAAGCCGGTCCTTATCGTGGTGTCGTCCTTATCTCCTCCCCAGCGTCAGGAGCAGAATGCAGCGTTTACTCCACTGATTATTGTTTTGTTCTGGATCATAAAGACCTTTACGCAGAGTTCAGCCTCTGCACATTGCTCCAGACGCAAACCAAACAGGCGGCGCCGAGAAAGAGCAGCGAGGTGTTCACGCCGTTCTATTTCCCATTCGATAAATGGAAGAGATTTCACGCCCGCCGGACGTGTCGCGGAGGGACGGCGACGTAATGACGCCGTGGTTTCCTGGAGGAGTCAGTGGAATTCAGGACGTCGTCTGTGGAAACGAGTTCCGGTGAAACGGGTCCCGGTGAAACGGGTCCCGGTGAACCGCTGTTTGGCTGTTTTTCTTCAATGAGAGTTTTGACCTTCTAAGCGTCCTGACGCGGCTCGCCGGTCGGAGACAGTCCTGCAGCACCGCGTCCTTTCAAGATGTACATTTACATTTGGTTCGGTTTTGGTCGCCTCCTCCCAAAACGATTGACAATAAGAAGGTTTTGTCTGCACAAGCAGCCCCAGCAGAGGCTCTTCTTCTACGGTCATACATATATGCAGTGAAATGTCATGACACCCGGTGATTACGCACAATAAGCTTTATAAGCTGTAAAAATACTGAAATGTGCGTAATCGACACAAGGTGCTCACGCAGGCAGCCGCAAGGGGCGGCGCCACAATCGCGATTCTGGTTCTATAATTATATCATAGAATTAATTGACTGTGTTGTATGAAATATACATTTAAATCCTCCTAAATGGAAACTTACCTGAACTTACGTACCTCCAGCACTTACCTCACAGAGTAGAAGTCCTGTCTATTATATCTGCTGTTAAAATACAGGTCTTCTCAGATGGGGGCCAGGAGACAAAATCGTATTGTATCAAAATGGAAGAAGAAGAAGAAGAAGAAGAAGAAGAAGAAGAAGAAGAAGAAGAACAATCTTTTGTTGTCACACAGCACACCACACTACAACACATGCACACACACATGCACACACACATGCACACGCTTTGGGTGGTGCTGGTGAAATGGTTCCTCTGCATTGAACCATCCTGGCTTGTCCTTCCTCTGGGGCCACAGCCAGGAGCAGGGGGCAGCGTACGTGGACGCGTCCGGGGACCAGGTGATAAATGTCCATCGCGAAGGTGAAGGTGTGGAAGGTGTGGAAGAGTAGGAGGTGTAGAAGGTGTAGGAGGTGTAGGAGGTGTAGGGGGTGTAGGGGGTGTCAGAGCTGTGGAAGGTATAGAAGGTTAGGTAGGTGTAGGAGGTGTAGGAAGGTGTGGGAGGTGAAGAAGCTGTAGAAGCTGTGGAAAGTGTTAGAAGGTGGGGTGGGTGTAGGAGGTGTAGGAGGTGGAGGAGGTATAGGAGGTGTGGGAGGTATAGAAGGTTAGGTAGGTGTAGGAGGTGTAGGCAGGTGTGGAAGGTAAAGAAGCTGTAGAAGGTGAAGATGTAGAAGCAAGACTCAAGAGCAAGATGCAAGACTCGCAAACGATTAGTTCGTAGCGAACTCATCTTTTCATCGAGTCGCTCCTGAAAATCTCCAAAATGAGCCGAACTTTTCATCACCGGTGCAGAGGCTGCGTGAGCTGTTCTCCACCCGAGTGCTTCCTCCCATCCCAGAATGCACCGGGGTTTCCCCAGACCATCTGACCTGCGGCTTCACCTTCCTCCGTCCACATTAACTTTGGGTGCGAGTGGAAGCTGGGGCGAATTATATTTAGTAACCCAGCCAAGGTGACCGAGCCAAGGGGAGGGCGGAGCGCCGATCCACACCCGTCTCCGTGGAGCGCCAGGGTGGAGGCTTCGCTTTCGGCCGAATCCAACATTTAGAAGCGTTAATGTCACCGTGTGTGTTGCGGCTGTTTCATCTGGGGCGTGACTGAGCGCTTAACTTCCCTTTCCCCTGTCGTCGCTTTACACGCGACACCGTCCACCGCGCCCTTTGTTTTGTTGTGTTTCACAGCTGTGTGACAAGAGGTCGTAAAAATGGGACTTATTCCCTCGGTGTTCACCGGCCCCGCGGCACTAATTACCGCGGGAGGAGGGAGATAATAACGCTGTCAGATGGTTTTACACGCAAGCCGGTTTAAAGCCCCGTTCTCGTTTCATTGAGCGTCAGCGCAGCCAGGTGGCGTCAGGGGCGGCCGTTAAAACACGGCCCTCAAAATAAACTACGTCTTTCGTTCTCAGAGCTCCCTCCCGGAGCTCAACGGGGTCGTCCATTTTAATTGCGTCTAAAATCAATGTCAATTACGGCCTCCGGCCCAAAGACCGTCTCAGGCCCGAGAACCACGGCGGGTCCCAGAGACTCGCCGCGCTGTCCCGGGGAGCCCGGAGGAGCCCGGAGGAGCCCGGAAGAGCCCGGAGGAGCCTGGCGTCAAACCTGTCCCCCCCTGGAGGTGCTCGTCACCTTCTCTTGACGGTTCTCACAATTTAGCAGAAGAATCCTTTGGTTCCTCTCAGTGGATGTTTGTTTTTGCAGGCGGGTCAAAACGACAGCATTTTAACTTTTAACTCTTCTATTCGTCAAAATCCCCTGAATGGAGCCGGCTCCTTTCTGGCGCCGGAGGTGAGTGATTCCAGCTTCAGAGAGGAGAAGCTGCCGCCGTGCGCTGAGCAGCTGATTCCACTCATTAGTTGGACCTGTGGGCTGTCGCTAATTAGCAAATCCAGATGGTTGACTTCAACCCAGGGAGAGTTTTTCACTTTGTGATTCTGGAAGAACCACCTTTTTCTACCACACACTGCAAGGCAGGGACGCCGAGCCGAGCTGAGCTCACCATTCCAAGGTGTAGAAATATACGTTTGTGTGAAATGCGACGTCTCTCGTCGGTGTGGACGGCGTCCTGTCTTACTGGCCTGCGGTGAAACTCTCGGCCGCTCTGTGGTGTTGGCGTCCGTCTTTCTGTGTTCTGATGAAATAGTTCCACCGGGGACGGCCACGGCCCCAAAGCATTGGAGGCTGACGGCAAGGAAACAAAATGTCTGACAAAGGAAAGTCTAAAACTGGAAAAACATTCGACTAGGTTGTATGTGTTACGTCGTGCTATGATAGACTAGCGCCCCCTCTAGTGGCAGAAATTACACATTGCACATTTCACTTTTGCGGCGGAATCTGTGCTGCTGCGGCGGGGTAGGTGGCTGTGCTGTGGTGGTAGAGGCTGTGCTGTGGTGGTGGTGGTGGAGGCCTTACTGCGGCGGCGGTGGCTGTGCTGCAGTAGTGGTGGAGGCAGTGCTATGTTGGTGGTGGAGGCTGTCCTGCGGCGGCAGGGGTGGATGCGCTGTGATGGTGGTGGCTGTGCTGCGGCGGTTAAGGCTGTGATGTGGCTGAGGTGGCTGCGCTGCGGTGGTGCTGGCTGTGCTGCGGTGGTGGAGGCTCGCTGCGGTGGTTGGAGGCGGTGCTGCTGTGGTGGTGGCTGTGCCGGAGGTGGTGGCAGCGGATTCGGCTCCGGAGAAAGCCCTTGAAACGTGCCTCCCGCACTTTTTCCGCTCTTTCCATTTGTCTCGCACCGTTTGTGCACCGCCCGGCGGAGACGAGTTCGTGGATCGGAAAGTAGTTTCCTTCATGAGACGAATCTGTGACGAACAAACAGAAGAACTGATGTGATGGACTGAGCTGCAGCGACTTCAATGCCTTTCAACCTGGATTCCTCGCTGAAAAACAACAGGGATTTGGATTCATGTGACAAACATTTGAGTCACGAACAAACTTCATTTTAATAATTGAAAGGAAGCTCACGGCGCTGCGGCACGCACCGCACTTGTGTGGGACTCTAATAAATGTGATCGATTTGCAAACAATTTCTTCGTGTTTATTATTTTCCCGGGTCGCTGCTGTTTATTTCGGACGGGTCTGGACCCAGTTTCATCTCCAAATGGCTTTGTGCTGCGGCGCCACCCCAGCCCATTACTCTAAAAGTAGGAGTCTAATCGATAGTTAAATTAAAGTCCTCGCCGCAGCCCGGCGTTTCCATCTCGCGCGGTGTGATTTCAACATTAATTGAAATAATGCAAAGTTAAAAGTGTGCTGTCACTGTCAGTCTGGGAGCCGCGCGGACGTCACTCCGTTGCTTTCAAACGTTCCTCATTTGCATTTTCCGCTCGTGCAGCGAAGCTTCTGAAGAGGCTTTGAACGTCCTGTTCAATATTCCAGTCGGGTGGAGAACAAACGTGTTTCCAGCTTCTCCTCAGTGTGATTAACCTCACAACACAAGATATTTCTTCATCATTTATCAAGACCTGCTTCAATTTTTTAGCAATGTTTATATTATGCTTTATTATTATTATTATTATTATTATTATGATTATGAATGCAGCATGTGCTAACCCCAGTGAGTTCTGCTGCTCCATGTCATTTCACCAGTGTTCAGGCTGCGTAGAAATACAATGTTCTTCCAGCACACGTGCACGCACATAATTATATGAATTGACAGAAAAAGGAGAGACGCGCACACGCATCGCAAAAACACGCCCACGTGCATAGACACACAATCACACCAATTGTTTTGTTATGAGAAAAAGAGCAAATGACGCTCTTGAGTTCACAAATTAATGAATATTTCATTTTGAATCCATGTCTTTGGGTCGATTCTACTTTAATTTGGTGAGTTTTAAACGTCAGTCATTACCAGCCTCATTCTCAAGGGAAAACAACATCGATGAATCACAGCAAATTGGGCAAAAATATATATTTTGAATCACAGCCCAAATATACAGACACACATACAGACGTACTGACGCACACGTGCACGTAAGGAAGCTGTCGCTGTCTTTCAGTTCTGTGTTTCATGAGCCGTTGTTTATCCGTGTTCCGCCGGCGGCGTCGGGCCAAGGCTGCTGCCGTCTGAGCGCAGAGAGGTGTTATCTGGGAGATTGCCGCCTCCGGGCAGCTCCCGCGCAGAGACTCGGTCCAGAACCGTCCACCTGCCGCCGGACGCCATTGTCTTCTCCCTCGGCGCCGCGCCCGGCGGGGCCGCGCCGAGCGGCGAGGGCCTTGGCACCGCGACCGTTTCAGCTGAATGGAAACAATGGTTCCTCGGACGGGGGAGGTTTGTCTTGCAGATCCGGCATTGTGGAGGTGTGCCGCGCATTGTGAGCGCGCATTGTGCGGCGAGGCTGGAAACGACATTTTGGGGGTTTTGGAGAAAAGGCCTCATCAAGCCCGCATCCTCGCCCGGTCGTCCCAGAATTCCTCCGGCTGTTTATAGTCTCCCTGGCGATAAACAGCCGGGCCGCCCTCGAAAGAGCAGCGGAAGGAACCCTGACGATCTGCTCCAAACGGAGGCTGAAATACACAGGAGATCAGGAGTTTTAAGACCTAAAATAACGAGAATAAAAAAGCAGATCAGTCCAAATAGATGTGTATGCTCGTTCCAGTTGTTCTAGTTGTTTTACTTGGTCTAGTTGTTCTTGTTGTTCTACTCGTTCTAGTCGTTCCAGTCGTTCCAGTCGTTCCAGTTGTTCTAGTCGTTTTACTTGGTCTAGTTGTTCTTGTTGTTCTAGTCGTTCTAGTTGTTCTTGTTGTTCTAGTCGTTCTAGTCGTTCCAGTCGTTCTAGTCGTTCCAGTCGTTATAGTCGTTATAGTCGTTATACTCATTCTAGTCGTTCTAGTCGTTCTAGTTGTTCAAGTCGTTTTAGTTGGTCTAGTTGTTCTTGTTGTTCTAGTCGTTCCAGTTGTTCCAGTCGTTCTAGTTATTCGAGTTGGTCTAGTCGTTCCAGCCGTTCCAGTCGTTCTAGTCGTTCCAGTCGTTCCAGTCGTTTTAGTCGTTTTAGTTGGTCTAGTCGTTCTAGTTGTTGTAGTCTTTCCATTCGTCGTAGTTGTTCTAGTCAACCATGTGCATTTGATATTCCCAGTCATTGATTTCTTTGCTGTTTGTTATGGAAAAAAAATCTGATCAACATCCTAAATCAACAGATAACAACATGAGCTCTCAGCTCATCCCAGCGTCTCAGACAGTATCAGTCCACGAGGCTGACGCTCGACATTTATCATCAGGAATCAACCACATCAATCAAACCGGCTGCTACTGTCACAAAAAGTGGTCGGAAATGGCTTAATCACGTCAACAGGAAGCAAATTGAATAAAAGTGTGGTTTGAAAAGCAATTTTTTTCATCGCTGAATCGGCTTAAAAATCCTGTTTAAACATGTTCCTCCGCAACCGCTGCTTGACACACGACGGCGTCCGGCCCCACAACCTGCTTTTCTTTGGTCGACTCATTTCCAGCTCTGCTTCACGCTGATATTCATTTAGACTTCCATGTTTGTTCCCCACTGTTCTGCACCCACCGCTTCTTTGTCCTCTTTTTTTTTTTTCACCTGGGTTCCTCCTCCACTCCGTCAGAATCCGTTCAAAAAAACAGTTTGATTGTAACAGCGAGCGCGGCCCCTCGGCGCCGGGGCCACGAGCCGGGGAGACGCTCGGGGCTCCACAGATTATCCCGTGTGGATGTTTGAGAATGATAATGAGATCAAAACACCTCACTAAGCTGGAAAGAGAGGTGAGGGAGGAGGGAGGAGGAGGAGGAGGAGGGAGGAGGAGGGAGGAGGAGTGAGGAGGAGGGAGGAGGAGGAGGAGTGAGGAGGAGTGAGGAGGAGGGAGGAGGAGGAGGAGTGAGGAGGAGGGAGGAGGAGGGAGGGAGGAGGAGGGAGGAGGAGGAGGGAGGGAGGAGGAGGGAGGAGGAGGGAGGAGGGAGTGTGAGCGATAGCAGCGATAAATTGCAGAAGCAGAACCACTTGAGCATAAAATTAGATTTTACAAATGTGTTGTTACCTGACAGTGATCTGACGCTGGAGATATCACAACATTCCGGCTCCTGCTAATCGCATCAAATAAATAAGAACGCCTCGCGCCTCCTCACGCTGCCTTGCGCCTCCTCGCGCCGCCTCGCGCCTTCTCAAGCCTCCTCCCGCCTCCTCCCGCCTCCTCCCCCCTCCTCGCGCCTCCTCGCACCTCCTCAGGCTGCCTCGCCCCGCCTCGTGCCGCTTCACGCCTCCTCACGCCTCCTTAAGCCGCCTGGCCCGACTCGTGCCGCCTCGCGCCTCCTCGCGGCGCCTCACACCGCCTCACGCCTCCTCACGCCTCCTTGCGCCGCCTCACGCCTCCTCACGCCTCCTTGCGGCGCCTCACGCCTCCTCGGGCCTCCTTGCGCTGACTGGCCACGACTTGTGCCACGAGGCGGCTCCTCGTGCCTCCTCACACCTCCTTAAGCCGCCTGGCCCCGACTCGTGCCGCCTCGCCCCGCCTCGCACCTCCTTGCGGCGCCTCACTCCCCCTCGCGCCGCCTTACGCCTCCTGGCGCCGCCTCACGCCTCCTTAAGCCGCCTGGCCCCGACTCGTGCCGCCTTGCCCTGCCTCGCGCCTCCTTGCGGCGCCTCACTCCCCCTCGCGCCGCCTTACGCCTCCTGGCGCCGCCTCACGCCTCCTTAAGCCGCCTGGCCCGACTCGTGCCGCCCCGCCTCGCGCCTCCTCGCGCCGCCTCACGCCTCCTCACGCCTCCTCGCGCCGCCTCACGCCTCCTCGGGCCTCCTTGCGCTGACTGCTGCCTCGTGCAGCCTCGTGCCTCCTCACGCCTCCTTAAGCCGCCTGGCCCCGACTCGTGCCGCCTCGCCTGGCCTCGCGCCGCCTCACGCCTCCTCGTGCCGCCTCGCGCCTCCTCATCCGCCTCACGCCTCCTGGCGCCGCCTGGCCGCTGACGTAGACGGAGGAATAAGACAATTAAAAGACCTTTTCTCATCACCGACTCAAACATTAGAAGAAGCAAATTCAATTTATATGATAATATATTGGGGGGGGTTGCGTTGCCAATTAGGAGGCGTTTGTCCGATCGCTGTTGCACTTCAGAGCGTTTTGAGCTCAGGTTTCCTGCTTTGAAAGATGGACGTCATTGCCTTATTAGATTTTGGAATATATTATATATTATGTATAGGTATAAGATATAAGATCTGATCATGAGGCGGATGTTTCCTGAGCGTCCGTATCAAGTTTCAAGGATTCATCCTGGCATCGACCAATCAGAGCGCACGATCAAGTGAAGATAATGAAATATAATATTTTTATTATATGATAATTATGATTACATTTCATTTTTGATGTTCCCTGGGATTGTTATGAAACCTGAACAAGTCTTTGAGTGAAATATGGGTTTTGTTGGGCTGTACCAAATGAAAGTTCTGATCAGAGCTTGGATGAAATGTTTCACACGGAGGTAAAACCCTGGTCCCTGCATCGGGATGTTGACGTGGTGTTGTCATGGTTTCATACCAACCTGCCGCAGCACACATGGTCGACACCTTAAACAACAACAACAACAACAAAACAACAACAATAACAAAACAACAGCAATAAAAAACAATAACAAAACAACAACAACAACATAACAAAACAACAACAATAACAAAACAACGGCAATAAAAAACAATAACAAAACAACAACAACAACAATAACAAAACAACAACAACAGGTTTTCTTTCACCTCCAGGTTCGTTCAATCAGCAATTGATTGTGGTGGAGGTTTGCTGCACTTCAGCACAGACCATGAGAAGTACAAAATAAGAAAAACATTCAGAAAAAAATAAATAAAAACAAAGTAAAATAGGATGAAAATAAATGTTTTTATTACAATTACAAAGTCACATATATACAAAGAGCCAAAAGTACAAAACAGAAACAGTCAGATATTTAAAATATTTAAGATGTACAAATGCAACACTATGCATAGGATCAATTTCTGTAATATATATAAATACAGTATCTGGAGAAGGAGGTTGTGTGTGTGTGTGCAGCTTATTGTTTGCCTGCCTGGCAGCTCTGTGGAGGCAGTGGGCGAGAACACATGTATCCAGACCATAATGAGCTGCTGCGCTGGCAGCGGAGGGAGGGTTTCCGTGCAGGCTGTTCCCCGGTCGTCTGCTTCAGCGTGTTTGTTGCTTCCTGTCGTGATTCAAACCGGTTCAGATCCGGTTTGAATCAGGTTCATTCAGATCACGCTTGACCTTTGACCTCCGGCAGAGGGTTTGCCCACCCAGTCGTTTAGGGGGAAACAGGCGTCGATGGAGGCTCTTGTTGCAGCCTGTTTCTGCTGCTTTTCAAGGTGATTTCACCTTTTGAGGCAGGACGTCTGTGAACTGTGGAAGCAGAGTATGACTGTGGTACTAATACTAATAATGTGGTACATGAAAGCACAGTAAAACACACAGTACAATCAGTGCACAGTAGATCACAGTAAAATACTGCAAAATACAGTAAAATACACAGTACAATACACATTTGATCACAGTAAAATACGGTAAAATACACAGTTCAATACACAGTGGATCACAGTAAAATACTGTAAAAGACAGTGAAATACACAGTACGATACACAGTGGATCACAGTAAAATACACAGTACAATACTGTAAAATACACCGTTCAATACACAGTGGATCACAGTAAAATACTGTAAAATACAGTAAAACACACAGTACAATGCAGTAAAATAGACAGTACAATACACAGTGAAATACACTAAAATACGGTAAAATACACAATAAAATACAGTTAAATAAATACACAGTACAATACACAGTGGAATACAGTTAAATACGGTAAAATACACAGTACAATACACAGTGGAATACTGTAAAATACAGTAAAATGCACAGTACAATAGTTGAATACAGTGAAATACACAGTAAAATACAGTAAAAGACATGAAATACACAGTAAAATACAGGAAAATACACAGTCAAATAAATAGTAAAATACAGTGAAATATATGAGAGAAGAAGAGCTTCAGGGTTTACTCCTACTCCAACGCTACACCTTCTAACTCTGCTCCACACCAACGCTACACCTTCTAAGGCTTCCAAAACCCCTGGAAACCTCCTTCCTTCCTTCCTTCCTATCAAAATTCACATCCTAATGCCCACAAACCAAACTGCCACTATTTTCCAAAATTCTACATGGGGGAACATGGGGGAACATGGGGGAACATGGAGAGAACATGGGGGAACATGGGGGAACATGGGGAGAACATGGGGGAACATGGGGGAACATGGAGAGAACATGGGGGAACATGGAGAGAACATGGGGGAACATGGGGGAACATGAGGGAACATGGAGAGAACATGGAAAGAACATGGGGGAACATGGAGAGAACATGGGGGAACATGGGGGAACATGAGGGAACATGGAAAGAACATGGGGGAACATGGAGAGAACATGGAGAGAACATGGGGGAACATGAGGGAACATGGGGGAACATGGAGAGAACATGGGGGAACATGAGGGAACATGGGGGAACATGGAAAGAACATGGGGGAACATGGAGAGAACATGGGGGAACATGGAGAGAACATGGAGAGAACATGGGGGAACATGGGGGAACATGAGGGAACATGGGGGAACATGGAAAGAACATGGGGGAACATGGAGAGAACATGGAGAGAACATGGGGGAACATGGGGGAACATGGAGAGAACATGGGGGAACATGGGGGAACATGGAGAGAACATGGGGGAACATGGGGGAACATGAGGGAACATGGAGAGAACATGGAAAGAACATGGGGGAACATGGAGAGTACATGGGGAACATGGGGGAACATGAGGGAACATGGAAAGAACATGGGGGAACATGAGGGAACATGGGGGAACATGGAGAGAACATGGGGGAACATGAGGGAACATGGGGGAACATGGAAAGAACATGGGGGAACATGGAGAGAACATGGGGGAACATGGAGAGAACATGGAGAGAACATGGGGGAACATGGGGGAACATGAGGGAACATGGGGGAACATGGAAAGAACATGGGGGAACATGGAGAGAACATGGAGAGAACATGGGGGAACATGAGGGAACATGGGGGAACATGGAGAGAACATGGGGGAACATGAGGGAACATGGGGGAACATGGAAAGAACATGGGGGAACATGGAGAGAACATGGGGGAACATGGAGAGAACATGGAGAGAACATGGGGGAACATGGGGGAACATGAGGGAACATGGGGGAACATGGAAAGAACATGGGGGAACATGGAGAGAACATGGGGGAACATGGAGAGAACATGGAGAGAACATGGGGGAACATGGGGGAACATGAGGGAACATGGGGGAACATGGAGAGAACATGGGGGAACATGAGAGTAACATGGGGGAATATGGGGGAACATAAGGGGAACATGGGGGAACATGAGAGGAACATGGGGAAAACATGGGGGAACATGGGGGAACATGAGGGGAACATGAGAGGAACATGGTGGAACATGGGGGAACATGAGGGGAACATGGGGGAATATGGGGGAACATGAGGGGAACATGAGAGAACATGGGGGGAACATGGGGGAACATGAGAGGAACATGGGGGAACATGGGGGAACATGGGGGAACATGAGGGGAACATGAGAGGAACATGGGGGAACATGGGGGAACATGAGGGAACATGGGGGAACATGAGGGGAACATGAGAGGAACATGAGGGAACATGGGGGAACATGAGGGAACATGGGGGAACATGAGGGAACATGAGGGAAC
>NC_137195.1:2383187-2395687 GCF_960531495.2 Zeus faber
GACATGAAGGATTCGAGCGGATAAATGTAAATATCTAAATATGTTTCGCCCCTTTTCGCCCCCAGGCCTCATTCGTCTGCAGGAGCTGATCATGGCTCCGTCCAGGTACAACATCAGGCTGAAGATCCGCCAGCTGCCCCTGGACTCGCAGGACACGCGGCCCCTGCTCAAAGAGATGAAGAGGGGCCGCGAGTTCCGCATCATCTTCGACTGCAGCCACCAGATGGCCGCCCAGGTCCTCAAGCAGGTGAGTGGGCGTGGCCGCTCAGACGATGTTCTGTCGCGTTGTCATCCGAGACGAAGGCAGTAGGAGAAGCAGTGGCGCGGGGATACGGCAGCCTCCGTTTCCTGCCATTTTAATACTGTCCAATAGGGGGCGCCACCTGTTCCAAACAAGTACTTGAGCCTGCCGCTAATTTTGCCACAGCTCAAAGACAGTTTGTCCAATCATCCCAAAAGATAGAAGATAGAAGATAGAAGATAGAAGATAGGTAGATATTTTTAATCAAGCTGGTGTTGCCGTACTGTTTTTGAAATTGACCAGTAGGGCTTGTCAGTATTGATAAGAAAGGGCTCGGCCTGGCAGAGATTTGGCCGTAGATGATTGAGCTTCTGTGCAGTCATAACATGTAAAATGTGTCATGTGTGCAATGACTATTAGTTGAATCTACGCAAATCTAATATAATATAATATAATCTAATGGAATGTAATTGAATGTAAGAAGAAGGTGATGGAGCTACTGTTTAGTGGCGCTCAGATGGGGGCGCTTGTACCCCTAGGGGTACTGGTGGGGTACTGCAGGGCGGGAACTCCGACAACTGACAAAAAGAGGGGGCACAGGGCTAAAAAAAACATTTGAGAACTGGTTGAGTTGGTGAGCTAGAATGCTAAAACGCACGCTGGAAGCCGGCGCGCGTCAAACGAAGAAGAACGTGAAGCCGCCAATCCTCGGGTCTTGCCGCGCGGCCTGCGTGGTCCCGTGGGGCGGCGAAGCCTCGCAGGAAGCTCCTTCGTCCGTCGCAGGGGTTTCAGTTGTCACAACGACTGGAAGAGCGCGACGCTCGCACCCGCTGCGCTGGTCCCCCGTCCTGCGCTGGTCCCCCGTCCTGCGCTGGTCCCCCGTCCTGCGCTGGTCCCCCGTCCTGCGCTGGTCCCCCGTCCTGCGCCTCACCACAGGGTCACGCATTCTCACATGCGCCAGAACTCCATGGACTCGTATCGCAGGACATTATTTGCTCTGCCTAAATGAAAGGCCTTGTGATATCTACTTCAAATGACTACATCTACATACGGGGTGGAAGGCAGCTTTGAGGCGAGCGGCGATAACCTGCAGGCCGTCCGCACTTTATTATGTCCTCACAAAGAGATATCTCCGTCCAAGGTAATAACTGGGAGGCGGAAGCTGTTTCCAGCCAGAAACTGTTCATTTATATGGATTCCGCCTTTCACCGCACCTATGGGCATGCAGACATGGAGGATAATGCAGGGACGGTGCATTTCTGAAGGGCTGCGGACATGAAGCTACAACGCCTGAAGAGATAAGGGGTTCTTTCCTTTTCGCGAGGCTTTGATCGCGCTCCATGTTTGAATATGGAAAACCCCAACGCTGCCGAGCGCCTCCACCCAGACGCTCAGAGAGCCCGTCTGCCGAGTCCTCACAGCGGCCTCTGCTCAGAGCTCCTCCCTTCGGGTCCTGCTGTCCTGCTGGTGGAGGAGAACCACACGGCAGAACTTCTGTCTCCAGCGCTGGGGTCTGGGTGTCCAGGCGTCACCGTTTGCATTGGTTCCTTCAAGCTGGTGCTTTATTTGAAAAGAAACTGTGTTGTAATGTAATGTTGAAGATAAATTCTGTGTATGTATGTATATATGTAGGTATGTGTATGTATGTAAGTATATATATATAATGTGTATGTAAAAAAATATATATATATATAAATAAATGTATATATGCAGTATATATATACTGTATATATATATATATATATATATATATATATATACATAGATTTATCTCTACGGCGTCTCCAGACTCTGTCACGTCTGTCACATGTGCTCAGTGTGAACCTGCTTTCATCCATGAAGAGCACAGGGCGCCAATGGCAAATCTGCCATCCTGGTGTTCTCTGGCAAATGCCACTCGGGTTGCACGGTGTTGGGCTGTGAGCAGAGGCCCCACTTGTGGACGTCGGGCCCTCATACCACCCTCATGGAGTCTGTTTCTGACAGTTTGAGCAGAAACATGCACATGAGTGGCCTGGAGGTCATCTTGTAGGGCTCTGGCAGTGCTCCTCCTGTTCCTCCTTGCACGAAGGAGCAAGCGGTCCTGCTGCTGGGTTGTTGTCCTCCAATGGCCCCCTCCACGTCTCCTGGTGTACTGGCCTGTCTGCTGGTATCTCCTCCATGCTCTTGACACTGTGCTGGGAGACACAGCAAACCTTCTTGCCACAGCGCGCATTGATGTGCTTTCCTGGATGAGCTGCACTGCCTGAGCAGCTTCTGTGGGTTGCAGACACCGCCTCATGCTGCCTCTAGTGGTGAGGGCACTGGCAACATGCAAAAGTCACCAAAAATTTGCCAGAAAAGATGAGGACGGGGAAATGGTCTGTGGCCAGCACCTGCAGCACCATTCCTTCATAGGGGTTGTGTTGCTCATCGCCTCTCATTTCCACCTGTTGTCTGTTCCATTTGCAAAACAGCAGGTTCAATGGATTCACAATCAGTGTTGCTTCCTAACTGGACAGGTTGATATCCCACAAGTGTGACTGACTTTGAGTTACATTGTAATGATTGTGTGTTCCCTTTATTTGTTTTGAGGAGTGTATATATATATATATATATATATATATATATATATGTATGTATGTGTGTGTGTGTATGTCTATTTATTTATCTCTCTTATTTCATTCATGCATTTTCTATTTATGTATATTTTTCACTCATCCATTGCTGATTATACACATTTCTTATTTGTTATTGAATATGTCATTGTGTTGGATGACTTGGATTCCATGTACTGTGATCACACAATGTCTGAAAATGAAAATATGAAGCCAAAATAATCATAAAAAAAAAATGCCCAACCCCAAAACAAGCTAGAGGATGTCCGTAGCAGGGTATGTCAAGGTGTGTAAACGGTGAAAGGATGTGGTGGGTGGAGCAGTGCTCCGACGCGCCGCCTCAGAGTCTCACTGCTTCACCTTCAAACCACAATCAGAATCAGAGGGTTGTGCGTCGTTGGACCTTCCGTTGTGCTCAGCAGCGTCTTATTTCCACTTATTTCCATAACCTTGGCTCCTCTACACAACAGATGGTGCAATTAAAGGGGAAGCGCAGCCAGGGAGGGAGCGCACCGCCTTTTAATGTTGATTGAGGAAAACAAGTCACAGTGATTGGGGGGTCGGGGGTGGGGGGGGTGATTGAAGGCTCCTCTTTCTCCGGGGAAAACGTTTTGTGAAGGAAAGCCATTGTAAACCATTTAAATGCATAGAAAAGCAGAGGAGCCAGCACTGCTGTATTGCTGTGGAGCCCATATGGCACCGCCGCCCAAAACAATGCACAGTGGTGAGTTTCACGCCGGGACTTGCAGGGTTTGACTCGCAAGCACTCGCTCCTCAGCACTGTTTGTTCCAAAACCAGAGCTGGTTAACTCCAGCTTCCCAAAGTAAGGGGAGGAACGTTTGCCATGTTCTTCTGGGTTGGAGTCAAAATACTGTGGAGGATGCGGTGATGATGATGGTGATGATGATGATGATGATGATGATGATGATGATGATGATGATGTGATGAAATGATCTCTGTCTTGTCTTCCCTCTCCCTCCCGCTCTCCACGCCTTCCAGGCCCAGACCATGGGGATGATGACGGAGTACTACCACTACATCTTCACTACGCTGGTGAGGCTCCCAAACTGTTAACACCGACACACTCCTTGTGTGCACTCGTCTCCTGAACCGCTTGAGTTTCTGATGAATGGGTCGCTAATTGCCAGCGGGGCTTGGATCCGGTCCACCATATCAATTTTGTTTGACAAAGCGGCGGCATAATGGAGTCTCCTCGGTGCAGAGCGGTAAATAGCCTCCCTGCTAAAGTCAACACCACTCTTTGAGGCGGCATCATAAAGGCGACAGATTGGGAGTGAAGAGTGAACGTTGCTGAACACGTTTCAAAGAGGCATATGTCACTCGGCTCGCCTGGAAAGTAAAAATACAAAAAACATCTATATATAACACGCTCTGGAATGAGGAGCTTGTAGTTGTGGGTTGTGTACTTTCACGCAAAGTTGTCAGTTGTTTTGAAGCTCCATGAGCAGCTTTTCATTCACACTAAGGGCCATTTACTGAACTCGAAGCTGACGGGGTCCAGCAGCAGCTATTCCAAATCAAGGTCACCTTCAAAAAAAGATGTGAATTTGAAGCTTCAGTCACTGCAGCGACGGCCCCTCACAGCGGCATTTGGGATTTCACAATTTAGGAATTTAATAAATTTCAACGTCATCCTCGTGACCGGTGCTTCCGGTAGCAAAGTCAGTTGTAACGACTTGATCTCTTGGTGAACTCTGACACTCTGTCGTTTTAAATCATGTCCAGCGGCAGCACAGCCGCTTTTGGTGTTTTACTCCTGAACGTGGCGGTCCGCAAGAGCTCCAGGAGTCGTAGCCTTGACGTTCCCCAGGGGCCCCCCCAACGACACTGGAGGCTCTGCTGTCTGGTAGAGCGATTCACAAAACTCAATGAGAAGATCGGTGACGGCTCAAGGAACCCTGGACAAGTGGGCCTGGGTCCTGGTGATGGAGACCCCCAAGTTGAGTTTGGATCTAAATCAGATCCCTTCGTTTTGGGTGCTGAGCTCCAGCAAGGCGGTGTCTTGGCTCCTGTCCTTTATGGGATTTTCTTACACGAGACATCGAGGCGTGGCCGAGGACCGAAGTGTATCCGGTTTGGGCGGGGGGGAGGGTGGCATCTCTGTGTTTTGCAGAAGACATTGTCGTCTTGGCCTCATCAGACTGCGATCTCCCAGCATGCACTGGAACGGTTAGAGGCCGAGCGTGACACAGCGGGGATGCGAGTCAGCGCCCCCCAAACCCGAGGCCACGGTTCTCGCCCGGAAAAAGGTGGCTTGTCCCCTCTGGGCGGAGAGGGAGCAGCTGACCCGAGCAGAGGAGTCTAGGTATCTGGGGGGTCACATTCACAGTCACAGTTAAGAGTGAAGTTGACAGACGGGTGGAGCGGCATCTGCAGCGATGCTGCACGGCACCGGGCCGTCGCGGTGAAGAGAGAGAGCCAATGCTTCAATTCACCGTCACTCTGCGTTGCGGCCCCGGACACGGGCTTTGGGTCGTGCCCAGATGAACGGGGCATAGAATATAGGATGCAGGAAGCCCAAATGCGGTTCCACCGCAGGGTTGCCGGGCTCAGCCTGAGAGATTAGAGAGCGATCCGGGAGGAGCTCAAAGTAGAACCACTTCTCCTCCATTGAGAGGAGCCGGTTACAGCCAAGGAGGGATTATATCTGGGTTGGCATGGGGGGCATGGGGGAGGGGGCTTCATCTTCTGTCCTAATTTACACAATGAAGACGTAAGGTTCAGTGTCAGGTTAGTTGTTGTTCTTCTATAAATGTATAGACACAGTGTGTCTACACCAGGGATGTAACGGTCTGAAATTTGACAGTACAGTAAAGTATCCACCCAAATACCGGGCTATACTGTTTTTCACTGAATTCATTCACCCTTTGTTTTCCCTTTATTCAGTTGACAAATACTTGATCTTAAAAACGAAAAACAGGCGGTGAAGCCTGCGGTAGGGGGCAGCCCGGGAGGCGCTTGTCGGGTCCCCAAACTCACAGGAGAGGCAAAGTAAGCCACGCATTTATAAAAGATCTGACTTAAAGATGAAAACTTGGAGTCAGCCTCAGCGCAGATGCCAGACGTTCATCCAGTCAATCCAGTCAATCCGTCCAGTAAGTCGTTTCGCCAAGCGCCGTCTCCTGCCATCTTTGTTTACAGTCACCCCTAAGCACGCGCAAGCGACGTGAAGCACCGCGTCGTGAAATGTTGGCGCAAGCGGTTCTGGCAAAAGGCGACGCTTGGCGACACGACTGATTGGACGGATTGACTGGATTGACTGGATTGACTGGATGACTGGATTGACTGGATTGACTGGATGACTGGATGACTGGATGACTGGATGAACTCTGGTCTGCCACCACGCAGCGGCAACACAAGCTGATGTCAATGACAGTTTTCAGTTTTCAGGGGCAGGCTCGCTTGATACCGCGGTTTACCTGCTACCGCCAACCATCACATCCCTGCTGCACACGCTCACCGCGTCGTCCTTGGGAAACCTCACTCTATGTGTCTCCATTCTTCCCATCGCCCTTGTTGCTGCTGAATTTTATGAGCAGGTTTTAGTGGATGAAATATGAGTGAAGCAGGTCGGGACAGGTGCCGTGTGCCAGCCACACACTCTGCATCGCTGTGGACGCTCCGGACATCAATCCCAGCGAGCGGCGAGCGGCAGATCCAAGAGACGGCTCTTCTTTCTATTGTCTTGTCTCCCTCTCTCTCTTTCTTTGTCTCCCTCTCTCTCTATCTCTCTCTCTCTATCTCTCTCCCTCTCTCTCTCTCCCTCCCTCTCTCCCCGGGCTGGGCCGGTGGTTTGTGATAATGTGCTCTGACAGGCAGAGCCGGGCGTGACGTGTCGTGGCGGCTCAGGCTCGTCGGCGCCGCGTGGCCACGTCCTGCCGCCTGTCGGCCCCCGGCGCCTCCCGACCAGACTCCACTCCACAAGCTACAACGGCCGCGCCAGGAAAACCTGTCAAATTCCACTCGAAAAACAAAAGCACCCCGCGTCATGGAAATGATCTTCTGTGTTGCAAGATCAAAATTGCAAGGCAGCCCTCACTGATCCGACTCCGATTGAGCCGCTCGGTGTCGATCAGAGCAAGTTCCTCCGGGAACGAGCTCGGACTCTGGAGGTTCGAGTCTCTTCATAAGCGGAGCCAGTTCCGTTCTCCGGCTCGCGCCTCTCGTTCCGGTTGGTTCCGGTCGCGGCGAGCGAGGGAGGATTTCCTGTCAACGGTGAACGGTTCATTATTTTCACTTTGTGACTCGAAGCTTCACTCGCTCGCTCCCCTGTTTTTCCGGAGTGATTCCCGACAGCGGAGTCATTTCGGTCATTTGTTCGCTACGAACAACTCATTCTAGGCTTTAAAGTCTGATTATTTCACGGTAAAGAAAAGGGTTTCGCGGGAAGACGGAGCGGCGCGAACAGCCACTCCACGGAACCCGAGCGCTCACGCCGTTTGCTGCAGCGACAGCGTTTTTTTCCCGCCGCCTCTGTGGGATCTCAGGGAGCGCCGGGGCGTGGGGGCGCTCGCGCTGTCACATTGATGGACACGATATTAAGGAGATTACACCTGGCGGCTGCTTTGATCCTCCATGATGAAGACATGCACGGCGCAGGGCGATGGGAGCGCTGATGTCTGTGTTTAATCTGGGAAGGTGAGGCGGAAATGCCGGCTTATTAGAGCGTGAAAAGTCAACGGCGGAGCGAGGTAATAACACCCTTGTCCTCTGAAATGAGTCTGTCATCGCCCTCGCCACACTGCAGGGTTTTATCTCCGCTGGGCGGAGAACTTTACTACTTTCCCACTTTTTTTTATCCACATCCCCTCCGAGGGCAGGCGCGCACACCCGCCGTGCACGCCGCTGAAGAGGATTCGAGATTCGATGTCGGAGCCGGAGTATTCTGTTGAGATGACGTCGCTTGAAGGACGACACCTGGAGGTGGGACCTTCCGGGTCCAGACGGTTAACGTCCCGTTTCCACGTTTTCTCTCCCTCCTGATCCAGCCGTCTCACCCGTCAGCCCCAGGTGTGGCTTGATGCTGATTAGTAAATCCAGACGCTTTGACTCAGTGGAGGACTTGTATATAAAGTACTACCAAGTACTATCGAGCATAATAAAGTACTGTCTTAGCTTCCTGGACCAACCCTCCTCCACCTCTTGTATCTAGATGCATCGTCACACTCACGGGATTTGCTCTCACCGTGAGAGATCTTGGATTTTTTTGGGGCGTTTTTCTCTCAGAGATCACCTGAACCGTGTGGTCGGGTGGAGGAAGGTGGAGGGAGGTGGAGAGGGCCTGTTCAACAATGAGACTTTGAAAGGAAGAACCCCAAACGCCTCGAAGCGGTCGTACGCTCAGAACGTGCCCCGGTAAGTAGAAGGTGCTTGGCGGCGACGCTGTCAAGGTGTTTCTCCAGAGCGGACGTGGCCCCGAACAGAAGTCAGAGTCCAAACCAGAACCTCTCCCAGAGTTCTCCTGTGAGGGGCCGCAGGTCTCAAGGAGTTACTCCCCGATCGTGAGAGGGCGGAGCGGGTGGCGCAGCGGGCGGGGACCCGGGTTGCGTGTTCTCTACCCGGGTGGAGAAAAGGAAGAACTGCGACGGGATCGTTTCTCAATTTGTTGCTCTCCTAACTTTGAGTTGCATGTTGTTTATGAAAGATGCTATACAAATAAAGGCTATTATTATTATTATTATTATTATTATTATTATTATTATTATTATTATTATTATTATTATTATTATTATTATTATTGTTGTTGTTGTTGTTGTTGTTGTTGTTGTTGTTGTTGTTGTAATTATTATTATTATTATTGTTATTATTAGTATTAACATGTAATACTAATATTCATATAATAATGATACTACTACAACTACTACTAATAATGATGATGATGATGATGATGATGATGATGATATTGATGGTGATGATTATTATTATTATTATTACTTTATTATAAATAATATTATAAATGATAATATTATTATTATAAATGATAATATTATTATTATAATATATTATATAATACGATTAATAATATTACTAATAATATTGTCATCATCATTACATCACTACCACTACTCACTAAGGCCCACGGTGCTGCTGCTGCGTGGGGGAGGAGAGCGCTCTCCCATAATAACCCACAGGGCGCGAATCAAGCCTCCATGTTGATGCGAGCGCCTGTGGATCGCAGCTTCACATTCAATCTGTCTCTTTATGAGCTGCCACGGGAAGCAGAGCGCTGCCTTATTAATACAGCATGTCAGGAGAACAGCGCCTGGCGTCCTGGACGCAGAGAGAGAGTGTGTGTGTGTGTGTGTGTTCTGTTTTACAGGCGACAAATCGAAATGTTGAAATTGAATTTCAGGAGGGATATTGAAAGTGAAAGTAAGAGTTTGAGGTTTTCGTTAGTGTGGGCTGTGCTTTGGGAGCAGGTGGCGTTGGAGTTGAACCTTGAGCGTCGTCCAGAGCCTCTTACGTGGACTTTACTTTTATATCAACTCAGGTGACTCTCAACATTCCACTGCGTCTCAAAGCGGTGATTCCCCACCTCCACTGTATTATTATTATTATTATTATTATTATTATTATTATAGTCAGAGAACCTCTTCATTTTGGTAATATTCCCTCGACATTATAGCAATAGTACACCTCGTACAAATACATCCCTCCTGCATCTGCAGTGTGACTCCGGTGAGCGGAGGCTTTACGACGGAGGCTTGGACCAAGATTCCAAGGAGAAGATCCCGAACTTGAATTGGACAGTGTCAGTGTTGTCCTTTCAGCCACGGGTGTCAAGCTCCCTGGGAGGGCTCTCCTGGTTGTTTCTGCCAATTTTCAAGATCCTCCGGCACCGCGACGTGGACCTGGGAACGACGGGATATTGCGACATGAAATCGGAATTTTGTGGGCCCGTAGCTCTGGCATTCTTCAGCCAAACCTCCATCTTCATGAAGCGTTTGTCCAGGCGAGTCCCTGGAACACGCTCAGCGTTGTTGCTGTTTTTTAGTCTTATTTGGGTCAAGGGCTCAGACTGTTCTCCAGGCAGATTTATTCATGATGAGAAACCTCTGCACCGGGCTCCAGGTATCTGGGTCAAACAGGGCTGAGCTTTTAAAATTTGAGCGCTTATGGTGGCGTCACCCCGTGGCCGTTTGGGACCCTCGGCTGAAGCGGCTCTTTTTGCGGACGTGTCTCCCAGGACCTGATGGCCATCGACCTGGAGCCGTACCGCTTCTGTGGCGTCAACATGACCGGCTTCCGCATCCTCAACGTGGAGAACCCGCAGGTGGCCACCGTGGTGGAGAAGTGGTCCACGGAGCGGCAGCTCCCCCCCAGGCCCGACTCGGGGCTCCTGGAGGGCATCATGACGGTAGGCCCCCAGACAGGGACGTTCACCCCTTCATTCCACACAGGGACGTTCACCCCTTCATTCCACACAGGGACGTTCGTCCCTTCATTCGTTCGCTCCTTCATTCCAGACAGTGACGTTCACCCCTTCATTCCAGACGTAACGTTCACCCCTTCATTTTTTCACCCCTTCATTCCAGACAGTGACGTTCACCCCTTAATTCGTACGCCCCTTCATTCGTTCACCCCTTCATTCGTTCACCCCTTCATTTAAGACAGTGACGTTCACCCCTTCATTCCAGACAGTGACGTTCACCCCTTCATCCCAGACAATGACGTTCACTCCTTCATTCGTTCACCCCTTCATTCCAGACAGTGACGTTCACCCCTTCATGCCAGACAGTGACGTTCACCCCTTCATTCCAGACAGTGACATTCACCCCTTCATTCGTTTGCCCCTTCATTCGTTCACTCCTTCATTCCAGACAGTGACGTTCACCCCTTCATTCCAGACAGTGACGTTCACCCCTTCATTCCAGACAGATGCAGCTCTGACCTACGACGCCGTCCACATCGTGTCCGTGTCCTACCAGCACGCCCCCCAGATGACGGTCAACTCCCTGCAGTGCCACCGCCACAAGCCCTGGAGGTTTGGAGGACGCTTCATGAGCTTCATCAAGGAGGTGAGGATTTACTGATCTGGTATTGATTTGGTATTGATTTGGTAATAATTTGGTATTGATTTGGTATTGATTTGGTATTGATTTGGTATTGATTTGTTAATAATTTGGTATTGATTTGGTATTGATTTGGTAATCATTTGGTATTGATTTGGTAATAATTTGGTATTGATTTGGTATTGATTTGGTATTGCATTCACCTTTCGGGAAGTCTTTATTCTGAGAAGTCGTTGCTCCAGGCACACAGAATTGCCTGCAGGGTGTTTGTTTTTTGAGCTGTCACGGTCAAACTTGGTATGGTCCGTGAGAGGGGTGTCCCCGTTCTGCCAAGTATCAAGCTACTACATCACTTTCCTCTGTGTCTTTGGTAACAATGTCCCTGGAACCTGCAGAACAAATTCATGTTCTTTGGACTTGGTTCATGGGAGGAATTTCAATGATTTTTCTAAAATTTCCAAGATGGCAGAAAATCAATCCAGACTCTGTATGTTCTTCAGGCAGATTGTCCGGCCTGAGAAATGACAGCTCCGCTTCAGTAAACTCCAGGTTTCAGGCGGTTTTCAAACTGAGCTTTTTAAGTTGGACTGGTCGTCATGGCGCCCCCTGCAGCCACGTCGCTCCAGCTGTGTTGGACACGTCCACGCACGTGTGAGACCCTTTCTTATGAGAAAGTGACAAATGCAGAAGCAGCTGTAGATCTTCAGTTCCAGGGTTTTTCAATCTCCCAAAGCTCGGCCGTTTTTGCCAAACGAGGCCCGGTCCTGTGTAAATCATTATAATTCACTGAAATATAACTCTGATTGTTTATTCCATGAAGTAACTGAGACTTTATCAGCAAATATTGCAAAATAAAGTTTTTTTAAAAATTCTTCTAAAAGGTCATGTGACTTAGCTATGAGCCAATGTAGAGCGGTCGAAAAGGTTACGAAATATTATTTGTTGATATGACTGAAGCTGCATTAAAACCACGTGAATCCATGTTTTTACTGTGGTCTGCTCCGACCTGATGGTGCACTGCTCTGCAGACGGAGTAACAGCTCCTCCATCTCATCACCGTCCTGATAAGAGCGACGACCTGATAAGATCTATGGCGAGCTAACTGCAGTGTGTGTGTTGATGGGGGTATCAGGGGGGTATCGGGGGCAGTAATGTGTTTTCCTCCTCGTGGGGAATCAAGCAAGGGGGGGGGGGCTTGTTAATTAACTCCACGTCCAGAGGGAGGAGGCGTCACAACGTAAGATGTAATTAAAAGGAGGAAATGTGTGTGAGTGTGTGTGTGAAGGTGTGTGTGTGTGTGTGTGTGTGAGTGTGTGTGTGAGTGTGTGTGTCACGGTGTGAGTGTGTGTGTGTGTGAAGGTGTGTGTGTGTGTGTGTGTGTGTGTGTGAGTGTGTGTGTGAGTGTGTGTGTGAGTGTGTGTGTGTGTGTGTGTGTGAGTGTGTGTGTGAGTGTGTGTGTGTGAGTGTGTGTGTGTGAGTGTGTGTGTGTCACGGTGTGTGTGTGTGTGTGTGTGTGTGTGTGTGTGTGAGTGTGTGTGTGTGTGTGTGTGTGTGTGAGTGTGTGTGTGTCACGGTGTAAGTGTGTGTGTGTGTGTGTGAGCGTGTGTGAGTGTGTGTGTGTCACGGTG
>NC_137195.1:2398187-2415687 GCF_960531495.2 Zeus faber
TATCTATCTATCTATCTATCTATCTATCTATCTATCTATCTGTCTATCTATCTATCTATCTATCTGTCTATCTATCTATCTATCTATCTATCTATCTGTCTATCTGTCTATCTATCTATCTATCTATCTATCTATCTATCTATCTATCTATCTATCTATCTATCTATCTATCTATCTATCTATCTATCTATCTATCGATCTATCTATCTATCTATCTATCTATCTATCTATCTATCTATCTATCTATCTATCTATCTGTCTATCTATCTATCTATCTATCTATCTATCTATCCATCTACCTATATATATACATATAAATATATGTGGCTTCCATCTGGGTGCAGCTCATGCCGCTGATGGAGCACAGCGCGGGTCACGAGTCTCGCCGGAGAACGGGAGCTCTGCCGGTTTCTGGAACTGTTGTGTTCTGCTCCATCTCTTTTCAACTCCTCCTTCATCTCCCTCCGACGCTCCCTCCATCACAGGTGGGGAAGTGGAGCGTGGCCGGGGGTCTGAACATCACCGAGGCTCCCAAGAGGAAGGGGATGAACATCACGGACTCGCTGGCCAACCGCTCGCTGGTCGTCTCCACCATCCTGGTACGGCGCCTCCCTCCACCTCCCGCTGCTGGTTTTTAGTTTTGATTGTTCTGAATGAACAGGAGACGGAGAACAAATGAAATGATCATATGATGTGAGATATTGAACTGACTGTACGTCAACTTGAAATCTCCTTCCGTCGCCATTTCCAACGGTGGTCGATCAAAAGTCTCTTTTTGCGGAGAAGCACGTGACCCCCCGCGTCCCCTTTCACACACGTGGCGTTGAGATGCAGACAAACGCAGCATATCGCCGCTTGTCTCTGGACACCGCGCCCAACCCCGCCCAACCCCTCCCAACCCCGCCTTCACGCAGCGCTCCACCTGGGATCCTGCCGCTACGGCGGCGTGGGGTAGCGACGCTGTCGGGAAGAGCGTGCTCAATGTCCGCCCGGTGGCAGACATCTTAATTCCTCTCTGCAAAGAAAATCATTTGAATGAGGAATCGGAAGCGTGAGTGGAAACCAGGCGTCACAACAATGTGGGGAATTATAATTAATATTTAATAATGTGCAAATATGTTCAACGAACCAAACATTTTGGCAGTAATCCCACATCACATCTGGATGTTTCTCCTGAGATTGGGAGAGGTTGTTTCTGACACAACAACAAACGCTACATCAGCTTAAACCTAAAACCTTCATCTTCGTCGTCTGCTGAATCGGGAGGTCCAGGTTCTGCAGGGGAACCGGTCGCCGTACGCCACCAGACCACGGCCCGACCAGCTGGGTCGTGGATTGTTCAGGCCGGATTTTTGCTCCAAATCCGGTCGCAACCTCTGCTTGCGAGAGGAAAAACCTTCCCCCGCCGATGTGGACGACACGGCCCCCAATTTGGAGCCTTGTGCTCCATCCGGCCCGGCGGGCGTTTCCTTTGACGCGGCCTCCTCTGATGCTCCCACGAGCCAGGAGCAACCTGTCCACCTGTCCTGCTTCTGCCGGGATCCCCCCTTCCGTCCCAAAACGGTTTCCCGTAAATCTCTCGTATTTTTAACCTTTCGAGAAAATCCTTCGTAAAAAGTTGGCGGTGCCGTTGGCGGCAGGACAGAGCCACCTCAGCTCCAGACCAAACCAATAAAAACACTGTGTTTTTGTGGTGGATGTTTTTATTTTTCTCCGTTCCCTAATTGAGTGACTCAAAAAAAAAAGTCCCGTGCGCAACGCGGCGACCTTCTCGGTCGCTCTCTCACGTGGTTCCCCCGGTGGATCTAGGTGAGCACGTCCCCAAATACTTCATCTGGCGCTGCCTCCACCTTCTGGGATGCATTTCCCTTGACGTGGCTTTTTGATTTAAGGGTCTTTATGGATCCATTAGCATCAGGTCGTAAACCCGCTCCCTGTTGGACTTCTGGGGAGCGTTTGGCTCTAATATCATCATCTCCTCAAACATAACGACGTTGCATCAAACTGGTTCCAGCCGCGCGTGAACGCAGCGTCTGACAGTTTCATGGCGATAACTTCTCGGAGGAGATTAAGACGCGTAATGTGTTTTTTTTCCCCTTACATTAATTGTTTGCACTCCATTGGCTGTGATGTCCCCCGCCCCCGCCCCGCCCCTCCCTCGGCGTTTCTGTTGTGTACACCCATGCTGCGACTGCGGCGCTAAAACCTTAAAAAGGCTTTGATTAGAGTCCAACGCTCGGGGAATCGCTGGATCCGCAGCAGAGACAGATGGTAATGGTTTTTTTTGGGGGGGGGGGGGGTTTTACTTCCCTTCACAGGAAGAACTTTCCGATCAAGTTAACAGGACGACTTGGAGAAAGTCGGCTTCTCTTTGTAGATACTTTCCATCGAGTATTCAGCGCTAATGACTTACTTTCTCATTTTGATGCCCCTCTGCGTCCGGATCCATATTATTGAACAAGTTGATCGTCTGAATGATTCCCACATTAAGACGCATCATCTGTGGCGTGAAGCCGTTCTTCCAGCGCCAAGTTCTTGAGGAGCCATTACGGGTTCAAGTGTTATTAGTGTTTAGGTTTTCGCCAGATGAGCTCCTATTCAGAGGAATGTCCAACAAATGGGACGACTAATTGAGGGATTGATTTTCTTACAATTATTACTTTGTTATGATTAGACTTGACGAATCTGTTTGCACAAGGTATTTGCCATGAACATCAAATAGGCCAATAACAGCTTTTCACCACAGTAATAAATGGTGTCTGCATGTTTTTAAAAAGCCCTTGAAAATAATATCATATAAAATTGCATCATAATAAGACCGATGGTAAGAGTAATTGTATGAATGGTAAAAATAATCATTATACCTTTAATTGTTTTTTGGTGAAAATACCACTCACATTCTGCATTCTAGCCATTCTAACATGGCTCTATACCATCCTGTTCCAAAATGGGATGTTTCGGTGGGAGGAGCCTCCCCCCGGAGGCCCCTGGCTCTGTGAGCCAATGGGGTTTGAGCATGGCTTCCGGGTTCCGTTTTATTAACTCTGTAACGTTCACTTATTTCACCTCATCAATCCACCAAAATATGTTTCTGAACAAATTTGAGATGAAATAATCAATCCAGTTTCTGAATATTCATCAGATCTACGAGGCCTTTAAAAGGTTGGTCTCCTGTGTTACCGCGCTCCAGCCTTGTGGAGACACGGACACTGCACCGCGACGCACCGGGACTCTCTCACGTGGGGATTTTTGGTTTCATGTAAACGTGGGAAAATAAAATACATTTAATAAAATAAACACATTGAGAATAAAAACACTTATTTTATTGTTTGGAGAAACGCCCAGTGGATCACGCATCCTAGCCCACTGTCTATCCACCGCGTACTTTGCAGAATTATTTTTTAAATACTTCCATTTCCGTAGTCTGCAGTTCAGTTGGTATTAATTCCTCTTTCTTTTCAAAGGTTTGTTTGTTGAGTTACTCAGATGGGGCCGGTTCTGATTGTACTGCGTCTCAAAGCTACGTAGTACTGAGACACAGAACCACAACAAGCTGACGGGGTTGCCTCACTCCGCAGTGTGTTAGTTCCATCAGAGACCCACATGTATGTGCACAAGCTGTGAAAAAGTGAGTTTTGCGCGATCGGTCTCCTTTCATGTTTTAAAACGTCTCAGCGCTTCCTGTACGTAAAGGGAAAGCTCAGCATTCCTCCATATTTAAACGCGTCGCCGCTCGGCGAACTCCGCTCCGCTGTCACTTCCTGTTAAACGCAACAGCGACTTATCAGCGGCGCATCGCTTTGCCTCAATTAGGAAACAAATTGGAAAGGCTGACCTCACCGCGGGTTTTCATTTGATGGTGCTGGGTGTGCGCAGGAGGAGCCATACGTCATGCTTAAGAAGTCTGACAAGGCCCTGGTGGGCAACGACCGCTTCGAGGGCTTCTGCATCGACCTGCTGACGGAGCTGGCCTCCATCCTGGGCTTCTCCTACGAGATCCGCCTGGTGCCCGACGGCAAGTACGGCTCCCAGGACGACAAGGGCCAGTGGAACGGCATGATCCGAGAGCTCATCGAACACGTGAGTCCTACAATTCAGGGTTTTTCAATGTTTCAAAGTCCACTTCAAATGCAAGAGTAATGGACACTAGCTCTTGAGTTGCAAGATCAAAATTACAAGGCTGTACTTATCCATCTAAAACGTCAGTTTCCAGACTGAATAACAACTCTGTATTTATCAGAACAAGATCGAGTTTCACACCGAAAGTGAGAACTACCGGTACAATGAAAGGTTGGACTGTTTTTTGAGATCCGGTTCTTGACAGAGTGGTTCAGGTTCTTCCGACTCTTTGTTCTGTCGCTTCAGTTGCTGTGACGCACGGCGAGCCAGGGAGCACCCAAGAAAGGAATTCTCCCAAGAAGGATTCCATATGAATGACGGCAAATGCCTCGACATGTTTTGGCCTCGGACTTTCATTTTGCGTCACCGTTACAAGCCATAAGAATGAGCTGGGTTTGTCGCGGTGGTTTTGTGAGTGTGCCGTGGCAGGAGGGAGGTTGGAGACACTGGAGTAATATCTCTATGATTCCATGGCGGGTGTTTTATGTCACTGCGTTAAAATAAACGCGACGCGTAATCTTCCCAAAAGAAAGGTGTGTTGACACAGCGGTCAGGGAGGGAGGGAGGGAGTCACCTGGTGGCGCTTCTCACCCTGGCTGCACATCATCCTCCTCGTTCCAGGCTGCTCGCTAGAACACATCCAGAGGGAAAATTCATTTGTCATTATTCTTGAGCTAGTGTCTAGTTTAGTCACGGAGCCGTGTAATAACCTCCAAAAATGACGGACGGATCCCAGTTTCACTGTTTCACAGAATAGAGACAGGAAAGAATATCTTACAATACAAATACGGATCTCAGATTGGAGTGCCAGCGACTAATCAAACGGTATCAAATGGCCGGTCCCTGACGTGGGAAGGGTCCGCCAAGGTTCGGCCCTGTCGGAGGTCCATGGGACGCTCTCCCGGTCAGGTGTCAGCGTTGGGTCCCGGGCGTTACCTAACCGCCCCGCGGCGCTACCGCTCTCCTCCGCCGCCGGCCCCGTCGTGTCAGCGCTCGGCTTTCTCCGGAGACTCGTAGTAGCTTAAGTGGCATTTAGAGGTGGCGTCCGCGTGGCCCGAAGGCGCCGGGAGAGGTGAGCTGCCTGCGCGGCTCCATCCCGCCCTCGCAGCTCGCTGCCAGGTCCGGGCTGATAGCTCTAACCTTGAGGGGAACAAATGGATTAGCGGAAGCAGGGAGCCGCAGATGGAGACGGAGCATCCACCGTAAACAACTGCACAGGTACGCTCATGTTCACTCTGGAGAGAGGGGAGCGTGATGGGTGGCCGTGAAGGGTCCAAACATTCTAAAACAACTGACAACGTGGAGGGAAAAAAAAATGTTACTGTCCCTCTATGATGGTTTTTAAGTGCAAAGGTAAAAAAACTCACCGCAGAATCACTACACGCCGATCAAGCGGCCCCACTGCGGTGCTGATTTGGGCCGTCGACCGCGGTAAAAGTCCATTTCCACCCGGTGAGCAGCGAGCGCTGCTCAACGGCTGTGGCAGCCCTGACCTTGGCTCCCGCCTCACAATGTCAAAGTTAATCAGGGCTTGAGGAGGCGTTCACTTCTCGAAACCATTAAGGACATTATGACATTGCCAATTCACAAAATACTTTAAGGAAGTTCAAAAATGCCGATGGCGTCGTACATGCATGACTTCTATTTGACAGCATACCTTTACAGATGTATATTTAATGGATTGTGAAGTTATGTACAGTAGTCTGTTTCTCTAGTAAACACAGTACACAGTGAACCCCTGATTAAATTAAGCCAAAAGTTGTTTCCCTTTGTTGTAAATTGTGACACTTCCGACCGCTTTCCCTCTCCGAAAAAAAGAAAAAAGAAGAAATAAATGTGCCACTTTTTGAGATATTGCTTTTACGGCCCCTTATCGCATGGCCGGGGACGCATCGCAGCCACTCTCTGGGTTTGGAGCTCAGCTCTATTTAGTGCTCCAGTGCCTCCCTCAGCCCTTTCCTGATAGATAAGCTGATCTAGATGCAGCACAGCTGAAACATTAACTCCGGGCCTAGGAGCCCAGGAGCCAAGGAGCCCAGAGGCCAGGATTAAAACCACTACTAATAACACTAATACTGTGTAGCTCCCCCTCGTGTCCCCAAAACAGCTCTGACTCATGGAGGCATGGACTCCACCAGACTCTGAAGGTGTCCTGTGGTATCTGGCACCAAGACGTTAGCAGCAGATCCTTTAAGTCCTGGAAGTTGGAGGTGGGGCCCCCATGGATCGGGCTTGTTGTTCCAGCACATCCCACAGATGCTCCATGGGATCGGACCCTAACCCCACCCATCTACATGATGTAGAAGACCTCCACCTTCTTCCATTGCTCCATGGTCCAATTGTGACGCTGACGTGTCCATTGTAGGTGCTTTCAGGGGTGGACAGGGGTCAGCATGGACACTGTGAGCTCCCATACGCAGCAAGCTGCCATGCACTGTGTGTTCTACACCTTTCTATCACAGCACCATTCACTTTTTACCACTTTGTGCTACAGTAGTTCTTCTGTGGCATCGAACCAGACAGACTAGACTTCACTCCCCACGTGCATCAATGAGTTTTGGGCCCCGTGACCCTGTTGCCGGTTCACCGGTCGTCCTTCCTTGGACACTTTCAGTAGTAGTAGTAACCACTGCACAGCGGGAACAGCCACAAGACCTGTGCTTGTGGAGATGCTCTGACCCAGTCGTCCAGCATCACAATGTGCTCCTTGTCAAAGTGGCTCAGATCCTTACGCTGCTTCGACACATCAACTTCAACAACTGACTCTTCACCTGCTGCCTCATTTAATTATAATATATAACAATATACACTGTATATAATAACAATATATAACACTATATATAATAATAATAATAATAATATATAACAGTATAAATAATATTAATAACATATAACAGTATATATACAATAATAAAAATATGAAACAGTATATATATATATAATAACATATAACAGTATATATATATAATATATAACACTATATACACTATATAATAATATCTAACAGTATATATATAATAATAATATATTACACTATATATAAAATAATAATATATAACCCTATATACTGTATATAATAATATATAACACTATATATATAATAATATTATATAACACTATATACAGTATATAATAATAATATATAACTCTGTTCACTTGTATTTTGTAATCCAGAAACTAGAAATTGCAAAACTCTGAGTTTCCTCAAAATGTTGAGCGATGAGTCTGACAATGCTTCATACACAACTCAATATACAACTTTATATATTACTTCATATATAACTTGATACCGTCTCTTCTCACAATAAGCCACTTGTAGCACATTTCGCACTGCATATCCATCTATATCGTCATAGATCTTCAGAAATGAATTCAATGTTTCCTCCTAACTTTGGAGTCGGGACAGAACACCAACTTGCGGTTGCAGAGTCCTCACCTTCCTCTTTGTTTCTTTGGTCTGACTGAAGTGTCACTGGACATTGTTTCAAAAAACAAGTGCATTAGCTAGAAAGGAAGGACCTCCAAATAAGGGCATCTACGTCACTGACAGAGAAGGTGGACCTCCAAATAAGGGCATGATTCCCTTTAATTACCCTTTTTTGTGGACAATCATTTCATTGCTTGGTTTCCCATATTCCTTCAAACGTCTGGTTGAAATGGCTTCAATGATATTGTTTAGAATATAATTTCACAAATTCAAGGTTATGTTTAAAGCCGTTTCAGCATCCAGTGATGGGTCTCTTGGTCTCTGGGACTAAAACAGATTGGGGATCACACTCTGCATAATTCAGTGTATGAAAATATCTGCATAAATCTTCCACATTGTGTAAACTGTAAACTCTATACGGTATAAAGGCGCAGAGAGAAGGGCAAAATTAATGGTGACTGTCAAAGTTATTTATTTGTTCAATTTGTTTCCATAACTGCTTTTTATGAAGCCTTGAGCCTTGCGCTCCTTGGCTGCCGTTGCAGCGCTGCTGTAATCAGCGCAGGAACAGGAGCGAAGCGTGGGCGACGTCTGGAAGCAAAGTGACCGCACGCTCGTCCCATCAGCCCACGCCGCCACATACAACCCGTGCATCCCCTGCATCCCGTGCATCCCAGAAATCACAGAAATCCCATAAATCACAGTTTGGCTGCGGAGGAGAAGAAGGACAGTGGCTTCACCTCCTCACTCTGCTCTGGAGTTCACTAATACTAATATATCAGACAGACAGACAGACAGACAGGCAGACAGGCAGGCAGACAGACAGACAGACAGACAGACAGATAGATAGATAGATAGATAGATAGATAGAGAGAAGATGAGACAGACAGAGAGAGACAGAGAGAGAGACAGAGAAGATAGAGAGACAGAAGGAGAGACAGACACAGAGAGAGACAGAGAGAGAGACAGAGAGAGAGACAGAGAAGAGAGAGAGACAGAAGGAGGACATCTCCTCGTCCTCTCGGTGTCTCAGCTCAATATTTAATTCCGTTTCATCTTTATTTAAAACCAAATCAAATTGCAGCGGTGGACAAAGTACTCAGAGTTTAAGTACAAATACCTTTCTACTGAAGTAAAAGTATTCATGTCCTGTACACGCTGGGATGCTCATGCAGATCCTGATTTTAATTTACAATAAAATAAAACATAGATTTATTATGATTTGAAATATAAATTTGAACCTGATTGAACTAAAATGAATAAATAAATGAACTTTAGAAATGTGCTAAAAACAAGGATATTCGTTGAGATGTGGCCCCTGGCAGGGGCCAGCAGGTGAGGCTGGTGTATGGACCGCCTCCAGGTCCCCGTGGCGGACCCCGCCGCCGGCCCCTCCAGCCGAGCGGCAGCTTGAGGAGCGCTGTGTTAAAATGTAAATAGTTAATGAGGCCACAGCGTCTCGGCGGGCGGCCATGTTGGATTCCCTCCTCCTCCTCGTGTTCCGCCGCCGCAGGTGCAGCGCCGCTGACCTGGATGTGGTGAGCAGCGGGGGGCCCCGCCAAGCCTCGGGGCCCGGACGACTGTGTATGGAAGTACTACGATGTCCTTTGTAGGGGGACAGGTGGACCCAACTGGCGACCCGCGGGCCAAGTGGGACCAATGTGTTAATGTAGACCCCTCCTTAGAATCCATTTAGGGTTAGCGATGATGGGAGGATGGAGGGTTGGATGGAGGGATGGAGTGAGGGATGGATGGTTGGATGGTTGGAGGGATGGATGGGTGGATGGATGGATGGACAGATATAGGAATGGAGGGTTGACAGATGGAGGGATGGACGGATGGATGGATGAAGGGATAGATGGAGGGATGGATGAATGGATGGGCGGATGCAGGGATGGAGGAGTGACAGATGGATGGATGGATGGGTGGGTGGATAGATGGATGGATGGAGGAGTTACAGATGGATGAATGGATGGATGGAGGGGTTACAGATGGATGGATGGATAGATGGAGGGAGGGATGGAGGTATGGTTGGATGGATGGATGCCGGAAGCGTAAAGTTCAGATATTCATATTATTGCGTACTACATACTACATACTATGTACTACATAATACATACTATGTACTACATACCACATACTATGTACTACATAGTATGTCATATGTACTAATACTACATACTACATACTACATACTATGTACTACATACTACATACTATGGACTACATACAACATACTACAAACTATGTACTACATACTACATACTATATTCTAGGTACTACATACTATGTACTACATACTATGTGATACATACTACATACTATGTACTATATACGATATACTACATCCTACATACTATGAACTACATACTACATACTACATACTATGTACTACATACTACATCATATGTATTACATACTACATACTACATACTATAAACTACATACTACATTCTACATACTGCATACTGCATACTACGTACTACATACTATATACTACTTACTACATACTACATACGATGTACTACTAAATACATACTATGTACTACACAAGACTACGCTGTACACTCCTAGACTGTACTATATTGTCCAATAGCTGCTCCACTTCCTTTCAGTGGGTTGAGGATGGACCTCCAGGAAGCCTTGGGCTCCAGGTTGTGGTGGTGTGGGCTCAGTGGACCTCTCCCGCTTCAGGAGCCTGCTCCACACCTTCTTCATTTGGCTTTTTTTCAGACATTGATTTTTTTTCCGCTTGGATTCTTGAAGCCATTGAAGTCAACAACTCAACCGCAGAGCACCGGGTCAGAACGGGGCCCGGGGCTCCAGACCACCTTTCACTGATCTGCTGCTTTCTGTGCAGAGGGCGGACCTGGCGGTGGCTCCCCTCACCATCACCTACCTGCGGGAGAAGGTGGTGGACTTCTCCAAGCCCTTCATGAGCATGGGCATCAGCATCCTGTACCGCAAGCCCAACACCACAGGCAGCGGCTTCTTCTCCTTCCTCAGCCCCATGACGCCTGACATCTGGCTCTACATCCTGCTGGCCTACCTGGGCGTCAGCTGCGTGCTCTTCGTCATCGCCCGGTAAGTCCTTCAGCGGGGTTTCCAGAAACTGGAAGCCCTTAGCCCTCACCCCTCAGCCCTCTGCCCCTTAGCCCTAGCCCTCACCCCTTAGCCCTCACCCCTTAGCCCTCACCCCTTAGCCCTTAGCCCTTACCCCTTAGCCCTCACCCCTTAGCCCTTAGCCCTCACCCCTTAGCCCTTAGCCCTCACCCCTGAGCCCTCACCCCTTAGCCCTTAGCCCTTATCCCTTAGCCCTCAGCCCTCAGCTCTCACCCTTCAGCCCTCAGCCCTCACCCCTTCGCCCTTAGCCCTCAGCCCTCACCCCTCAGCCCTCACCCCTTAGCCCTCACCCCTTAGCCCTTAGCTCTTACCCCTTAGCCCTCAGCCCTCACCCCTTAGCCCTCACCCCTTGCCCCTCAGCCCTCAGCCCTCACCCCTCAGCCTTCAACCCTCAGCCCTCACCCCTTAGCCCTCACCCCTTAGCCCTTAGCCCTTACCCCTTAGCCCTCACCCCCTAGCCCTTAGCCCTCACCCCTGAGCCCTCACCCCTTAGCCCTTAGCCCTTACCCCTTAGCCCTCAGCCCTCAGCTCTCACCCTTCAGCCCTCAGCCCTCACCCATTCACCCTTAGCCCTTAGCCCTCAGCCCTCACCCCTCAGCCCTCAACCTTAGCCCTCACCCCTTAGCCCTTAGCTCTTACCCCTTAGCCCTCAGCCCTCACCCTTTAGCCCTCACCCCTTGCCCCTCAGCCCTCAGCCCTCACCCCTCAGCCCTCACCCCTTAGCCCTCACCCCTTAGCCCTCACCCCTTGCCCCTCAGCCCTCAGCCCTCACCCCTCAGCCCTCACCCCTTAGCCCTCAGCCTTCAACCCTCAGCCCTCAGCCCTCAGCCCTCACCCCTCAGCCCTCACCCCTCAGCCCTCACCCCTTAGCCCTCACCCCTTAGCCCTCAGCCTTCAACCCTCAGCCCTCAGCCCTCAGTCCTCACCCCTCAGCCCTCACCCCTTAGCCCTCAGCCTTCAACCCTCAGCCCTCAGCCCTCAGCCCTCACCCGCCCTCTTGACGTCTCTCAACCCAAAGCAGAGCGATGACTTCCTGGGACATTTCACTTAAATGTATCTTCAATCTCAGTACTTGTCATGTTTGTTGATCATCATGTTTTTCCACCAAGTATATTTTCATGATGCAAGGAATGTGTGGTGGTGAGATTCAGTACAAACAATAAGCATAAGATAAAGAGTTACAGTCTGAAAAATATACAAGTAAAATGAACAAAAGTAATTAAATAAAAAATTGCCAAATACACTGAAATAGCTCAAGAATTCAGAACAGAAATAGGTAAATAATATAGAAATAATATATACAAAGTAAGATTTATCTACTCAACGGATAAATGGTTGGTAATATATATGAGGTACCTGGTACTAGCTGTCACTTCCTGTTTTTCAACCTCTTCTTTAAATAACTTACCTGGAAGGACATGAATAAATTAGTTGATATTGAAACGCCTTGGGCTAAAAACGAACCACATTTTATTTCAGCAGCTTCTATTCAAAGTCAACAAAGAACGTGAAACCCTGGAACCCTGAAAGCAGCTCGGCGTCATTATCCAATAATGCTGTTTTTTTCAGTCTGAAACTGTGTTTTTTTGTGTTCCTTTTTGGCCTCGCGCTCTAGAACCAGAGTTTTTGTGCGAATATCCTGCGACACAAAAAGGGAAAGCGGTTGGTGCGATTGGTGTCGTTGTGTGGATTTCCTGCGGTTTGGGTGGAGGGGACGCAGCTGCAGCTTGAATCGCACCCACACCAGGAACGCTGCATTTTTTGGGAGTTAATTTGAACAGAAAGATGCAGCAGAGCGGAGATGAAAAAAAAATAACAACAAGCAAAGTGATTAATATATTAATAATCTTTCATGATAAGAGTCTCATTGTGTGGCAACTAAATAAAAAGGAAATACATTTTTATCATATTCAATTATGTTTTCATTCATTCTTAATTATTTTTTGATGTTCTTATTTCAGATAGGTGGATCGATATATCGATATATAGATATTTTACAATAAATACATTTAACAATAAATATGTGAAACTATACAAAACTTATAATGCATCATTTTTTGTAGACTTCACCTTCACATGTATTTTATATACTTTATTAAGGCCTCTGGGAAAATGTGTTCATCACTATCATTACTATCATCAGTACATGAATCATTATCATCACTATCATTACTATCATCAGTACATGAATCAGTATCATCACTATCATTACTATCATCAGTACATGAATCAGTATCATCACTATCATTACTATCATCAGTACATGAATCAGTATCATCACTATCATTACTATCATCAGTACATGAATCAGTATCATCACTATCATTACTATCATCAGTACATGAATCAGTATCATCACTATCATCAGTTTCCTTAGTAACATGGTTAATTATCAGGTTAGTTAGGTACCGGTTATACAGGTTAGTTAGGTAGAGGTTAAGTATACAGGTTAGTTAGGTACAGGTTAAGTATACAGGTTAGTTAGGTACAGGTTAAGTATACAGGTTAGTTAGGTACAGGTTAAGTATACAGGTTAGTTAGGTACAGGTTAAGTATACAGGTTAGTTAGGTACAGGTTAAGCATACAGGTTAGTTAGGTACAGGTTAAGTATACAGGTTAGTTAGGTACAGGTTAAGTATACAGGTTAGTTAGGTACAGGTTAAGCATACAGGTTAGTTAGGTACAGGTTAAGTATACAGGTTAGTTAGGTACAGGTTAAGTATACAGGTTAGTTAGGTAGAGGTTAAGTATACAGGTTAGTTAGGTACAGGTTAAGTATACAGGTTAGTTAGGTACAGGTTAAGCATACAGGTTAGTTAGGTACAGGTTAAGCATACAGGTTAGTTAGGTACAGGTTAAGTATACAGGTTAGTTAGGTACAGGTTAAGTATACAGGTTAGTTAGGTACAGGTTAAGTATACAGGTTAGTTAGGTACAGGTTAAGCATACAGGTTAGTTAGGTACAGGTTAAGCATACAGGTTAGTTAGGTACAGGTTAAGTATACAGGTTAGTTAGGTACAGGTTAAGCATACAGGTTAGTTAGGTACAGGTTAAGTATACAGGTTAGTTAGGTACAGGTTAAGTATACAGGTTAGTTAGGTACAGGTTAAGTATACAGGTTAGTTAGGTACAGGTTAAGTATACAGGTTAGTTAGGTACAGGTTAAGTATACAGGTTAGTTAGGTACAGGTTAAGTATACAGGTTAGTTAGGTACAGGTTAAGTATACAGGTTAGTCAGTCTCAGTGACATCAGCATATTACTGAAAGTTGATTCCATGTTTGCGTATGATCTCTCCAAGTGGTAGCAAGTAGATACTAAACAACAAGGGGCCCTGTACAAAGCCCTGTGGGGCCCCACACTCCACGTTCTCCTGGCAGTCAGCAGCACAGTGTGCATCACTTGGAGATAGTTGTGAGTGAAGGATGATTGACAAGTTTTGTCATCGCTTGTTGTGCTCTGATAGGATCTCAGAAGTCCAGAGGTATTCATTTCCTGGAAGGCACTGTACATACATACATATATACATTTATGAGGGGTGTCGTGAATCCAATTTCAAATAGAAAATCGATGGAAATGAGCGCTCAATTTCAAACTAAATTGCAAGCAGGTTCACGATTCTCCCCGTATTTTTGTGGGTGACATTATCTGACACGGTCGCCATATTGGTGCGGTTAAGATCCGCCGGTAAACAAACGCGGCGTGCGCTGAGGGGAGTCGACTGCGGCCCCGCCCCCCTCCCAACCCGCTCTCACGACATTTGGTTCAGGGTTGGAAGAGCTGCCGTCGACTCCGCGGAGGGTCCGCTGCGCCGCGCCCTCCCACCAGGCACGAGGGCTGCAGGAACAAAATTCCCATAGAATGAGGATAATACAAAAAAATTAAATAACAAAAAGGTTCAGTAGATGTCAGCTCATCCAGTCCGTTGCACAGTGAACGCACGGTAGAGGGAAATATTCCTGGTAACTTGTTTGAAGTGCACGGCGGCAGAGACGCACGACGCCCCACGTCTCCCTCTCCTCCGGCGTTTCACCGTGTACAAGGGGAGGCAGCTGAGCCTTTGACCAGAAGCTCCAGCTGTTCCACAGCTGTGGCGGTGAAAGAGGGAAATAAACCCGAGCACCGACCGAATGTCCCCTGGTGTCAGAGGTTCCCAACCGCCGGCGGCTTGTTTTCAGGAGCGACCTGTGATCTGCTACGTAGCCGAGAGCAGCAGGAAACGGAGTAAATTAAGTTCATGTAGAGTTTTTATTTGCTTTGTGTTGGAGGGAAGATGGCTGTGATGGAGCTGCAGGTAGTAAGTGTCCTTTCAGCTCCAGCCTCCCCTTCTGGCAAAAACACCATCCATGTCTTTGAGCTTGTTTTGGTGAGTAACTTTAAAGTAGTGTAATTAGTAACTTATTGTTTACAATTCTCAAGCCTTGTTTTGCTAAAGCTCTTCAATGGTTAGGTGTGTTGTTTAAGTATTCTCATATTTTTGTCATTATTAATTATTATTATTCAAATGAAAGTAACTTATTGAGAAACAGGTGTTTTTCTTACAAATGGAGACTTGATATTCTAACCTGACTTAGTCGTCAGTGCTGGAAAAAATGTTTCAATCGAAAATAGAATCGTGGATATGGAGAATCGTGAGACCCCTAATATACATACATGTACATACAATACATACATGTACTGTACTTACAATACATACATGTAAATACAATACATCCATGTACTGTACTTACAATACATACATGTCTTTTACGGATTCACTTCTCTGTACTGGTAAAAAATCTGTCTCTCTCTCCGTCTGTCTCTCTCTCTCCCTGTCTCTCTCCCTCTCTCCTGCAGGTTCAGCCCCTATGAGTGGTACGACGCCCACCCCTGCAACCCCGGCTCTGACGTGGTGGAGAACAACTTCACGCTGCTCAACAGCTTCTGGTTCGGAGTGGGCTCCTTGATGCAGCAAGGTACAACACCACCACATCCCTCTATCCGTGCCTCCATACCTCCACCCATCCTTCCGTTCATCCACCCATCCCTCCCTCCATCCTACCACAACACCGTCCCTCCATCCCACCACCCCACCATCCCTCCCTCCACGGTCATCCATCCCTCCCTCCATCCCAACTTCACGCAGCCCAGCAGCTTCTGCTTGTGAATGGGCTCCTCGATGCAGCGAAGGTAGAACAAAACTACACCTCCATCTCTCCATCCCCCACCCCTCCCTCCATCCATCCCCCACCCCTCCCTCCATCCATCCCCCACCCCTCCCTCTATCCCGACAGCTTCTGGACTCCCTAATGTGACAAGGTAAAACAATACTGCACCTTATCCCTCCATCCCTCCCTCCCTCCTCCCTCCCTCTGCTGCTGACAAGCTCCCTGGTTTCCATCCTCTGTTTGAGGAGACTCACCTGTCAGCGCTCCCTCTCCCCGTCTCTCTCTCTCTCTCTCCCGCTCTCGCCCCGTCTCTCTCTCTCCCGCTCTCTCCTGTCTCTCTCTCTCTCCCGCTCTCTCCCCGTCTCTCTCTCTCTCCCGCTCTCTCCCCGTCTCTCTCTCTCTCGCACTCTCTCCCCGTCTCTCTCTTCCGCTCTCTCCCCGTCTCTCTCTCTCTCCCGCTTTCTCCCCGTCTCTCTCTCTCCCGCTCTCTCCTGTCTCTCTCTCTCTCCCACTCTCTCCCCGTCTCTCTCTCCCGCTCTCGCCCCGTCTCTCTCTCTCTCCCGCTCTCTCTCCGTCTCTCTCTCTCTCTCTCCCGCTCTCTCCCCGTCTCTCTCTCTCTCTCCGTCTCTCTCTGTCTCTCTCTCCCGCTCTCTCCCCGTCTCTCTCTCTCTCCCGCTCTCTCCCCGTCTCTCTCTCTCTCGCACTCTCTCCCGTCTCTCTCTTCCGCTCTCTCCCCGTCTCTCTCTCTCTCCCGCTTTCTCCCCGTCTCTCTCTCTCTCCCACCCCGTCTCTCTCTCTCTCCCGCTCTCTCCCCGTCTCTCTCTCTCTCTCTCCCGCTCTCTCCCCGTCTCTCTCTCTCTCTCCCACTCTCTCCCCGTCTCTCTCTCCCGCTCTCGCCCCGTCTCTCTCTCTCTCCCGCTCTCTCTCCGTCTCTCTCTCTCTCTCTCCCGCTCTCTCCCCGTCTCTCTCTCTCTCCCGCTCTCTCCCCGTCTCTCTCTCTCTCCCTCTCTGCCCGTCTCTCTCTCCCTCCTTCCGTCTTTGGCTGCTGTCACTTCTCTTTGTTTAAAAGGAGGAGTGCAGGTGTGCAGCTTGTCAGGGATCGACAGGTGAGGAAGGGAAACATGGCAGCGTTTGTTTCCCGTCCTAACGCACTCGGCATCTCTGTGATTGTCACCGGCAGAAAGGCTTAGTCGCGGTACACGGCTGACAAATGCCAGCTGTCGGCCGTGCGGCGTGCACGTGCACGTCACACATGCACGTGCACGGATGACTCGCCGCGCCCTGCATCTGAGCGGCAGCGCGGCCGTCCTCCTGCGCGGTGACGCGTTTGAAGCCGTTGCTTCATAGTCTCCAGGAAGGAGGTGGAGAAGGTTCAGAGCCGACGCCGATGTTCAGAAACGGACGGTTGCAAGTGACTGACGATAAGATAAGATATTATAAGATAAGAAGAAGACTTTATTCCCCAGGTCCCCAGGGGGAGATGCAGAGGAATATTGCAAAAAAGTAAAAAATGAGACAAAAAATAGTATAATAGTTAAATATATATATATATATATATATATATATATATATATATATATATATATATATATATATATATATATATAATTGATGTGATTTTTTTTTATTAAAAATAAATAAATAGATAAAATAAATATAGTGCTTTTTAAATTGAATTAAATT
>NC_137195.1:2420687-2433187 GCF_960531495.2 Zeus faber
GTATTTGGGCAAAGCTGCATTTCAGATGCTTGATCTTTATTTATCCATACGTGTTGCATCCAGGGTGAAGTTAATTCCCTGCAGCTCTCGCTGCTCTGCTCTGTTTCATCTGATCCTCTATAATGATTTTTTATTCCAAACTTTCTGCTTTCGCCCACAGCGTTTTCAACTTTATTTCTTTCCCTCTTTATTTTTATTTTTGGGATTTTTTTTTTTTTCTCGCTTCAGATGCTGCTGCCGCTGTGCTGCTGAATAACTCATGGAGCACATTTAGGGTTATTTTACTTTTCCTCCTGTAAGAAAAGAAATAAAAAAGCATGTGGGTTGGATGTGTGCGCGGTGCTCCTGGTTCCTGGTTTTCTATGAAACCCTTCATTTGGGAACACTCTGCCTGCGTTATGTCACCAGAGCAGCTGAGAGCTCCGTCAACATATAACAACATCAGAATATAGAATAGAGCAGAAATTCTATGATAACATAGTCATAGAATAAATGGGGTTCCAGAAGGTGCTCCGGTGTGCAGGGAGCATGTCTCGTCTCCACCAACAGGGTGTGGTCAGCGCTGGTGGCTTCACTGTTATCAGACTGGAGCCTCCATCGTTTCCAAATGAATGAATGACGCTATAGCAGCAACATTTTAACGTCCACGGGCAAGCAAACATTTTCTGCATTAATCTGATAAACAAACATCCATCATTATATATACAGTATATATATACTGTATATATACAGTATATATACAGTATACTGTATATAGTTTTCTTTCTTCATTGCTGTTTTTTTAAATGCCAGGGTAATGATAAGTAATTATAATGAACAAATGATAAAATGATGTGGGTGAGTTCCAGGTTTTGTTTTTCAGTTTTTCTAAAACGCCCACATCAGGATTCCGTTTCCACCTCCTGTTTCCTCTGCGTGACCTTGCCAGGGGGTCATTTCCTTATAATTGGATACAAAACACAAAACACAAAATACAGGAATGGAAGCACCGCTGTGCGTAACTGTATCTTCCACGATTTGAGATGCCTGGCGCTCTGGACATTAATTTCCTTGGATTAGACACAGTGGGAATTTGATCCCGTTGAAACAGGCGTGAAATACCACACGGCCCCATGCAAAACTAATGGAGAGACTCAGTTATTAGAGTGTTGAGGACAACAATGGAGACCGCAGCGCCCCAATTCACATGAATACAGCGACCGTGAAGGGCACAGGCTCAAATCTACAAACTGTTAACCAAGATTGTCGAGAAAATTCAGTAAAAACATTGTCAGGAATGTATTCACAAACGTAAATATTGTCATTTTTTTGTTGGTATTGATGCAAAGCTTGTGGAGCTAGTTCTGTCAGACAACTCGACGGCGCCACGTGCTTCCACGACCTTATATGGGCCGGCCTGTTTAAACAGCCAGTCTCTATGTTTTGTATTTGCTGCACACCTCGCTGGGAGTGATGAGCGCTGGAGAGACACCAAACTCTAACAATGCAAAAGGAATTACTTGCAAAATACTTTTTGCTATCAGGACTAAAGTGTTGACAATGGTTTTATTTTTATAATCTTTCTTTAATTGAACCCTCTCAGTCTGAGCAGAGAGAAGGACTGTCAGGCTGTTTAATTTGAATTGTTTTATTTTTAGGTTAATTTTCTGGTTTCTTGATTGATTTTTCTATCTTCTAGTAAAATCTTTCGGTGATTGTTTGTCTTTCGGTGCCAACTTTTCAACTAATTCTTGATTATTCTTTGGTTTATTGCATATTGCCATTTACCTTTTTTCTTTTATTCTTGTATTATAAAAGCTTGTTATATATCTATCCTATCTCCAATACATAATTCTAGGCCAGTCATTGTATTGATGTCAAGTTGTGTCCCTCCCCGTGCAGAAGTCCAAGGTGTCCACCTTCGAGAAGATGTGGGCCTTCATGAGCAGCAAGCCCAGCTCCTCACTGGTCAAGTCCATCGAGGACGGAATCCAGCGAGTGTTGCGGTCCGACTACGCCCTCCTGATGGAGTCCACCACCATCGACTACATCACGCGACGCAACTGCAACCTGACGCAGATCGGCGGCATCATCGACAGCAAGGGCTACGGCATCGGCACGCCACTGGGTGAGAACGGGGCGCCATGGAAACGTGGTTTCAAACTTAGGAAGGAAACAGGACGATTTCCAGAATGAAGGCAGAGCAAAAAAGAACAAAAAGTTTGCGTTTTTGAGTTTGGATGTGGCAGACATTTTGGTCGGTTGATCAGCCGGCTGATCAGTTGATCAGCAAGTTGGTTGATTGGTCAGCCAGTCGCTCAGCTGATCAGCCCACTGGTCTGTTGATCAGTCAGCTGATCAGCCAGTTGGTTGGTTGGTCAACTTCCATTTCAAATGCAGTTCTTATGGAGTATACTGATAACAGTATTTCTTTCGTCCTAAACCTTCTTCAAATGTAGTTTTCTGACAACTTTAAGCCTTTTTCAACATTGGCTGGCCAGGGAGTAATTAGTATGTGTGTTTGTGTGATTGTGTGTATTTGTGTGTGTGTATATCTGAGTGTGATGTGTGATCTGAAGGCTTCACGCTGTGGAGGGCTTTGCCCCGTATCCAACATGGCCATCATGTTTGAAGTGGTGCGGATGTGTGGATAACGCCAGACTCCCTCCTCCGGCGCCGCTGCCTTCACAACCACTTAATAGACCCAAACAAAGTGTTGTGTATTCTGTGGAGTCACTGTCGAGCCGGAGATGAAAGCAAAGTGGCTGTGACTTCAGAAGAGACGGTGAAAGTGAAACATTTACAGCGAGATGTGAAGCGATGGCGGATGTAATTCAGAAACACAAGTACAGTGAAGCCGAACAGAGGCAGACAGGGCTGGTTCAGAACCTGCCATTGTCCCCCCCCACCCACCCACCCCCCGCCGTTGGACGCCGCTCAGAGAGGGGATTCAAAGCAATTTGCAGTTGGCAATTATCAGATGGCGCTGGAAAAGGCTGCACAGCTTCTCTTTAAGCCCTAAAACAACAATATCCAGATGGTATTTCAGTCAGATTAAGATAAGATAAACCTTTATTTATCCCCAAGGAAATTGCTTTGCCAACAGATTTCTCAAGAAATTGCACAGTTGGAAAAAGGTGCAAAGCATGGCAAAGGGTGCATAAAGAAAACAAGTAGTCATAGAAACAGTCACGCAGAAAACAGCGGAGCATTAAGCAGGCTGCCCTGACACGGTCGGTGTTGTGCGCAGGCTCCCCGTACAGGGACAAAATCACCATCGCCATCCTGAGCATCCTGGAGGACGGACGCCTCCACATGCTGAAGGAGAAGTGGTGGAGCGGCAGCTCGTGCCTGGACGAGGACCGGCGGGAGGCGGGGCCCATGGGGATCCAGAACCTCGGCGGGATCTTCATCGTGCTGGCCTCGGGTCTGGTGCTGTCCGTGTTCGTGGCCATCGCAGAGTTCGTCTACAAGCTGAGGAAGACGGCCGAGCGCGAGCAGGTAGATAGAGATCCTCAAAACCTGAAAACCCCAAATTGTCCACGTCCAAACCATCTGGGCGTGTCTGAAACGACCATTAAGATAAAGTTAGTTCAAAGATTTCTTGGTCAAATGCTCCACGGTACAGTGGGTCATGCAAGCAATGAAATGCCCAAATCCCATTCCCAACTCCAGAGAATATTACGATATTACGAGAAGGTTTTACACGTACGTGGGGTAGAAAGGGTACTTGGGGTAGAGGTAGAAAGTATGTGCTATTTTGTAAGATATGTTGAAAAAATTAGGTGTAAAAAATAAATATATTTATGTGCATCACAAAACTGTTATTATTATTATTATTATTATTATTATTATTATTATTATTACCTCTTATTTCCTAAAAAATAAATATATTATTATTATTATTATTATTATAACTATAATTATTATTATTATTATTATTATTATTATTATTATTAATAATAATAATCATAATCATAATCATAATCATAATCGTAATTAAAATAATATTTAATTTAAGTCATTTGTAAAGCATCTTCCACACACAAGACATTTAAAAGATGTAAATAAAAGCAAATATATATATATATATATATATATATATATATATATATTTATTTATTTTTATGCATGAATTTCACATGCAGTGCTCTCTTATAACAGTTTTGTGATGCACATGCGGCGATTTTCCCACAGGAAATTGCCTTTTTTTCCTCAAGGGGTTGTCAGGGTTTTTCTCCTCACATGCTTTAGCACAGCTGCCGGGCTGCAGCTGTGAGGCTTTCAAGGCCCAGATTGAGATCCAGAGGACGGTTTGAGGGCACCCACTGACCCCCAGACCTCGGACGGCAAAAGAAAACCTCCCAAATCCCAGAGGCAGGAGGGAGGAGCACTGAAGTGTAAAGTGCCAGAGGGATCAACGTGAAACGATGCCGGCGACCGATACTGAGATTAGCAGCATCAAACAAACCCATTTAATTTAGCGAACCTTAATTCAATTACACTGAAGCAGGAACGTGGTTAATTTTAATCCCAAGTTTAGCAGAGAAATGCCGAAGCAAGAAGTCCCCGAACCAAAGCTGCGCTGCGTTCACGGCTTTGAGTTCAAACATGACATAAAAGGATTTGCATGACTTTGACTAATCCCCAGGAGCACTTGGCCATGAGAACACAACGTTTACTTATTTTAACAGCATTCGTTGCAAATTGGAGCGTAGTAAATTAATCCGTTATTAGTGATCGCCGGAGTCAGAGCACGACGCTCTGCGCTGCTGGAATCGCTGAGACGGGCGTGTGCGTGGACCGCCACGTACGGCGGTCTGACGCACGCACTGTGATTCAACATCGCCGGCAGCCATGTTGCAGGAGCGGCAACGTACACACTCACGCGAAAGGACGGCGGTTGCGGGCGCGGCATGCTGTCGGAACGACTTAAAGCTACAGCATTTCTCCTCCCCCGCCCTCTCCGCCCCCTCCCCCCCCCTCCCCCCCCCTCCTCCTCCTCCCCCCCCCTTTTCGCCCAGAGGTCTTTGTGCAGTGCCATGGTGGACGAGATCAGACTGTCCTTCACCTGCGAGAGGCGGGTGAAGCACAAGCCGCCGCCACTGCCGCCGCCGCCGCCCGGCCCGAAGACGGATGCGGTGATCAACATGCACACCTACAACGACCGGCGACTCCCGGGAAAGGACCACCTGAGCTGCAGCTCCCCTGGGATGACCCCCGTCTTTCCGTGACGCTGGGGAAGGGCCTCCTGAGCCACGTGTCGGGGGCCCTGCCGGAGACCCGCGACAACGGCATCGACGGCATCGCCCGCTACACCGTCAACCACGGCGACATGGGGACCCTCACCAAGCACGGACAGCTCAAAATGGCGGCGTCCGCAACGCAGGTATGACGACGCTCCCAAACCCACCCAGAGACAATAAGAAGAGGAAGGAAAAGAAGAGTAATACACCCCCAGTAGTCTGTTTCATGTCTGATGTTTACGTGCGCAACACACGCGCACACACACACACACACACACACACACACACACACACACACACACACACACACACACACACACACACATACACACAGGAGGAATTGCAATAGACTTGTGGTATCTGGGAACCAATGACAAACAGGAGCTGGAGACGACAGACCCAAGTCAGAAACAAGGCTTTTGAAACAAGGCAATAAATGACAAGACAGCGAGCGGGTTTCCGCTGGAGATCAGTTCTGCCAGACAGCACATCAAAATTAGTCTATCGAGTTCTTAACCACTCACCTTTTTTCTATTAATTCAACTCAACGCCTGACGGCCTTTGGCAGCAGGAGAGAAACAAAAAAAGAAACGGAGACACTTCAAGCGTCGCCGGCCGTCGAAGGGGCGGCCGAGCGACGAGCCGTGGCCCGTGGGCGGAGGACCTTCCTGTGGGACCTCCACCAGGGAGAGGAGCACCACGTCCACGGTCTAACTTGGTGGAAGCCCCTCGAGGGTTTAACTGCAAAACATTTGATTGGATTTGTTGGTGGGTTGGTGGGTTGATGGGTTGGTGGGTTGGTGGGTTGGTGGGTTGATGGGTTGATGGGTTGGTGGGTTGGTGGGTTGGTGGGTTGATGGGTTGATGGGTTGGTGGGTTGATGGGTTGGTGGGTTGGTGGGTTGGTGGGTTGGTGGGTTGGTGGGTTGGTGGGTTGATGGGTTGGTGGGTTGGTGGGTTGATGGGTTGGTGGGTTGGTGGGTTGATGGGTTGGTGGGTTGGTGGGTTGGTGGGTTGATGGGTTGATGGGTTGGTGGGTTGATGGGTTGGTGGGTTGGTGGGTTGGTGGGTTGGTGGGTTGGTGGGTTGGTGGGTTGATGGGTTGGTGGGTTGGTGGGTTGATGGGTTGGTGGGTTGGTGGGTTGGTGGGTTGGTGGGTTGATGGGTTGATGGGTTGGTGGGTTGGTGGGTTGGTGGGTTGGTGGGTTGATGGGTTGGTGGGTTGGTGGGTTGGTGGGTTGATTGCCATGGTTGTTGCACAGCGGGTTGTCATCTGCGGACGAGAGAAACCTTTGAATCTGGAGCAAGAAAAGAGTGTTTACGTGTTGTACAATATCATCCTTGTAATGTGATATCTCTACGCTGGGGTCACCTGCGCAGAAGAACATTTCATGTTATGTTGAAGTTCTTGTTTTGTTTTAGTTTTTTCTACGTGGTTACATCAAAATCCAATTGAAATAATAATACTTGCCAAAGATTTGCCCTTCTAACAGGCCTACAGGACGTAAGTGTTTAGTCCAAAGTGCTTACTTTTACAAAACCTTTAGAAAGTCCTTGAGTGAAGCAAATCCAAGGGAGCTTTTGAAAGAAGTGTTTTTAAAACGTATTCAATGACCTCTCAAGTTTGAACGACTTTTCCAGCCATGCAGGGTGCTGTGTGATGTGAACTGTAATTTGGCAATGAGCTTTTGCATGGCACTGCACTTTGTCCGTTCACCATCAAGTATTTGTGATACGAATTCAGAGGGAAACACACGAGCAAACAGCTTCCAGATTTTTTTCAACGTTTCCTTTGGATTCGAATCGCGTTCCTGTGTGTAGAAGAACTTTGAACCCACTTCAGGAGCAAAGTCCTGACAACCGACTGGGCATATTAAATCCATCCACGTTACAGGAGATGTAGCTGCCTGGATCCCATCGCGTTGTTCGAAAAGTCCGTCTCCAAACCCGAACATTGGCAGGAAACTCCCCCGTTTGAACAAAATCAGAGCAAACATTTATCACCATGGAGAAAATGACAGTTGATTAAAAACACTGTGTACAGAGCGGATTTAGGAGATGAAGCCGGCTACAACTCCCTCAAGGCACCGTGGTACCAGTCGTCCAGTCAGTGAGCTTGAAGGGATGTTCCAGTTTTTCTGGGACCCACTGATCCTGGATGCAGTGATGCATGTAGCCCATCGTTCACAATATTCAACACACAGGGATGAAATTGGTTTTGACCTTCTCCCCTGAATGTGGGAGAGACAGACAAAATTCTCTGTTCCCTGCAAAGAGCGTCTTGGTAAGAATTGTCTAGTCAGTGAGTCCTTCAAGTCCTGTATCCCGGGAAGTGAGGTTGGGATCCATAGAAGGCCCAATGCAGCAACTGTGGATCTGCCGTCCTGATCTGTTCCGTTGAATTTGGAGGTTCAAATATAAATGTCATTGATTTACAACAGTCATGATGCACGGTAGTCAGCCCAGGTGCATGTTATGGAGCCCGGCGGGATCACTTGTACAACTACCACGGACGGCCACTAGTCCCACCAACAGCAGCAAAACAAGCATAGCCGTTTGATTTTGCGTCTGAGGGCCCACGAGGCTCATGGGTGTTTTGCAATTTGGGGCAAAGAACTGACGAAAAAACAGAATTTCCCTAAAATAAAGCTGAGACGTTACGTTATATGCGGTATATCGTCTCCCCGTCCGCAGGACTCCCGTCATTCTGTGTTGTGTTCTTTGCAGTTAGCATTTTGTCCGGCAGAATAAAATGGGGAGCGACACTTCCTGTACCTGTAGACCCACCCACATCGCCACGCCTTGGTGCTCCGACTGCGCTTGTTGTTCGTTCGCTCAAGGCGCCTTTGCACTGATTCCGACAACAGATCTGACTGCCGGAACCCCGACCCTCGTTCCACCGCCCCCCAGTGGCCATTTTAGGACCCGCGCCCGCATTTCGCGTTACAAACTATTCCGGAGAAAATGGGAGAGCTCTGTCTACGGCGAGTCGGCTCGACGTTCACCATTTTCTAGGAATTAAAGAAAGCCGAAAACGGCTTAAATATATTTTTGCAAAGAGCGTACAAATCGATAAATACACACAGTTCATATAAAAATAGATTCATTGAGAGTGAGACCCAACATTGACGTTAATAATGGATGTATTTAGTTTTGTTGTTCCAACTGCTGTAGTTTGCCATAATCCTCAACAGTCTTTTGGAAACGCACTTTGCCGCAATAATCGGATTAAAAATAAAAATTAAATCGCCACTCAGCAGTGGGGTGGAGCTTACCACAGAGGGGCGGGGCTTATCACTTGCGGTTTCTGACTCTATAGAATCGAACGGGACTCCCTGCGTCGGTCGGATTCAGCGTGAAGGCGGATTTAGGATCGAGATGATGGAGCATTAAGTTTGAGGCGGAGTGAACTTCCTTCCGTCGGTGGAAGCTCGGTGACGTGAGGAGGCGGATCTGGCTCCGCCCACACATTCAGCCGCTCGGCTCAACCGCCTGTTTTCGACACACGTCGAGTCTTTTCATAAAGCGCTCTGACACCGCTCGCCATCTCGTTGTTTTTGTGCTAAAATGAAAAAAAAAAGTAAAAAGCCAAAACAGCCAAGCTTTGAATTAAACAATAAAAAAAAAAAAGTTGTATTTACGTTAGTGCTGATTAGCATGACGCGAGGAGGTCAGTGGGCGGAGGAAACGCGTGATCCGATCCCGTCCATTTCAGCGTGTTGACGTGGAATTGAACGCCTCTTAAGGAGCTCTGTTGTCCTGATATTCACGAGCCGCCAAACGGACCAAAAAAAAACAAACAAAAAAAACAAAAACCTCTGTGAGGTTTCGGACGAGCCGGTCACCCAGGCTCCGTGAAACGGTCCCATCGCTACGGAGGGATCCCTCCATCGAGAATCGCTGTGTAGATGTTTTATCAGTTCCCTTCCGCAGAGTAGAATATGTAGATAGTAAAAAAAAAATATCAACAAAAAGAAAATGTATTTTACTAAATTTATACTGTTAAATACATATGTTTTCTTCACAGATATTTATTTCTTATTATGACGGAAGCTCCACCCTTGGTTTGAAAAGGCCTGTTCCTTTTTCTTAATTTATTAAAAACAATAGATGATATAATAATATGAAGGGAAACATGTATGTAAATCCTCGTTTATCACGCCTAGTATATTTCTATCAGGTGACATAGTAATACTGAGCTCCCCCAGAGTGTAGACGCTCTCTTAGCGTAGTTTACTTCCTGTATCTGGACCCCCACCCTCCTCCATCCTCCTCCGTCCCTCTTTAGGACTTTTACTACTTTGTACTTTTGCTTTTTGAACCCTCGTGCGTAGCTTGGGATTCATGAACGATCCAGCTCCGCAACGTGAGCGTAAGTGAAGATGACACTGTGGCTCAATCTGGGTTCGTTTACAGCTGCTGCAGGGTGTCGGGCCGACGCCCTGCCCACGCCCCACGGGCGCTTCTGAAAACCAGGCCCCGCCCCTGCTGTTTTCTTTCAATTGGGAAACTGAGGAACATAAATACAACGACATGACGTGGGCCGGCTCCTGCCGAAAACATAGTATTTCCTGTGCGTTTCGGCCCCGCCCACACCAAAATGGCGTTTTAGGAACTGGGAAGGAAGCTTTTGGAAAAGGCCTTCGAGGGCGGAGGTTCCTCACAAAGTTGTGCGGAGGAAGTTAAACGGAGCTTCTTGAAAACGCAGACGCGGACCTCGGCGGCCATTTTGTTGACGCGTGCGCGGTACTGTTGGGTTTAATGACATGTTCGGCGGTCAGAAGGAGGAGGGGAAGAAGAGGAAGCCCAGCGTGCGGCAGCGCCCCCTGCTGGCCGGGCCTCCTCATTTTAAAGCCGGCCTCGCATTGCGCGCGTCATGGCGTCCGACAGCCGGATCCCCTCGACAGCACTAACCCCAGTGGTCGTCGTGTGAACAGCGTCTGGGTTTGGCATCCCAAAATATGTCGGAGAAAATTGGAGCGCGCACGTTTTTATTACCAGAAAAGGAAGTAGTTTGTTCAGCCGGACATTTGTCGAGTTCCATGAATAAGAGTTTAAAATTCCCTTAGTTTTGAGTTTGGAAAAAAAACACAATTCACTTGAAAAACTTCACATGAAAAGAGAATTGATGTATAAATATGACGACATCCAACCCTGATGATTCACTCGGTTTAAAGCTCTGTTTTATATAGAAAACTTGACTCACGTGACTCCCGAGGCAGCCGAGCGTCCCGGAGCCGCCACCGCGAAAGCCACCGCGGGGCTTATCTCGGAAGGGCGCGGCTTATTGCGTAGGGGGCGGGGCCTGCCACCGCGAGTTTCCCCGTGCGGAATCCACCTCCACATGGGAACCATTGGACTTCCTGTTCGCTATCGTCATTTCTGGTGTTGGGTGTGAAGCGACCTTGAATCGCTTGTTTGTTTTTGTTTGTTTTTGTTTGTTTTTGTTTGTTTTTGCTTCTCGTGTGGACGGAGAGATTGTTTTGTCATTTTTTTCCTGCGTTTTCAGGAAGATCCGGGTGGGTGCGGCCCAGGCCTCCGTCCTCACCCTGTTTCTCAATTCATGTGAATGACGTCATTTTACACCAAACGTCGCACGAGATGAAACGTGAGAGAAAAGCAGTGAAACAACGTGTGAGCGACGCTTCTATTCCTTTATTTCTCCATCTGCCTTTTCCTGTACCTTCCTCTCTCTCTCTCTCTCTCTCTCTCTCTCTCTCTCTCTCCCTCTCTCTCTCGCTCTCGATGCTTCTGTTTATTTGGTCAGAGATGGTTTCAAACACATCCATCATCATGTTGGTGCCAACCAGGGTTTCCTCTGTGGATGCGCAGAATTTCTATCAATATAGTTTTTTGTAAAAGGTTTTGTAAAAAAAAGAAAGGAAAAAACACCCGAAGATAAAAATCATTCTTTTGTTTTGTTCTGCGACTCGGTGTCTGTGTTAAGAGACGTTAGAAGAAGCTCCATCAAGTAGACGACGGGGAAACGTTGTTCTTAACACACTGTGAATACTTCAATGTACAGTTTGCTGTTTGGGTTTAATGACGTTTGAAATAAAAAATACAAACTACATTCAATGACTGATTACTCGGTTCAATATCACATGTATGGATGATGAATAGATGGAAAAAACATGTCATTAAGATTAAAAAATGTTTTTATAGTTACATTAAAAATGTTTTTGTCATTAACATTACAAAATGTCATTAAAATTAAAAAATGTTTTTTTAACATTAAAATTGTTTTTTTTTCATTAAAATTAAAAAATGTTTTTTTCATTAACATTTAAAATGTTTTTCCTGGTTAAGACGGAATAAACATTTTTAAAGCTATGACTTGTTAATGACAAGGGTGTGGCAAACTGTGATTCTGAGATAATCACCGTCAAAGTTTCCCCAAGACTTGGCTTCATTCAGCTCCTAGAATGCAAACAGCTTGGAGGACCAACACAGCCACATGGCTACTTGTCACATGCCCACTTGACCCCCTGATGAATGGGGACTTGACCCCCTACTGAATGGGGACTTGACACCCTGCTGAATGGGGCAATCTCTGCATTGTTCTAGTGTTTTGAGGGAATGTTGAACAGCCTTTTATAAAGGCTTTTATTTAACAGTAAGAATTTACATGTTTTATAAAAGTGGAATTATTTAGTAGTTTAAAAGTGCAGACAACACAACAAAATGTAGAGTCTATCAATAATATGAGTCTGTATATCAGCCTCAGTGTATCATTTAGTATATAAATGTGCGTATACCAAATATCTTCAAAGTTGTTGGAGTTATGATGTGGGCTAACCCCAACCCTACCCCAGCGACACCCTGAGAGCCTGTTTGGGGCCTCTTTTCATTTTCCTTTTGGCCCCTGGCTGCATTTGGAGGTCAACTTGAGAATCTTGTGCATTACTACTTGTTTATAATCTGCATCACCAACCTCAACGGACTTCATCACGTCATCAACTTCTTCCGTTCTAACAACAACGGGCGTGTTGTTGATCTCCTTCAATGGTTCTTGAAAATATTCATTTTCATCATCACATTCAGGTTGAAATCCATCGTTTGAACGTGCGTGACGTGACGTTGTTCTCCCGCGTCCTCGCGCGTCCTCCCGCGTCCTCTCACGTCCTCCCGTGTTCTCCCGCATTCTCCCGCATTCTCCCGCGTCCTCCCGCATTCTCCCGCGTCCTCCCGCGTCCTCCCGCGTCCTCCCACGGTCTCCCGCGGTCTCCCACGGTCTCCCGCGGTCTCCCGCGGTCTCCCGCGTCCTCTCGCGGTC
>NC_137195.1:2443187-2485687 GCF_960531495.2 Zeus faber
GGCGGCTGAAAATATGAATGGATGTGTGTGCGGCGGCGGGCAGCGGTTTGGGGCCTTGTTCTCCGTAACGGCTGGATGAGCTGCACTCCAAGTCAAATTTAATTACGCGGGATTATCGCTCAATTAGGACTCGTCAGTGTGAGCGTGTATCTAGCGTGTGAAATGGAGAGCGTGCTGCAGCCGTGTCAATATTACATTTAATGTTTGGCTGCAGACTCACGGAGCGGTCTGCTCCGGCACCTGCAGCAGATTCCGTTTGTTCACTTGATATTTATTTGACTTCAAGCCGTCGTTTCAGGACGATAAAGCGGCAGAAATGAAGTTCAAAATGGAGGCGCAGCTTGCAGCTGACCCTCAGAGCCGTTCGCTGGAAACGCGCCTGGAACCGCCTTTGCAGGGAGATGTGGGAGAGGATCCAGACACACACACACACACACACACACACACACACACACACACACACACACACACACACACACATACACACACACACACACACACACACTCACACACACACACACACACACACACACACACACACACACGCCCTCTCTCGCTCTCTCTCACACACACCGGGCCTAAGACTCCTCCAGCCGTTAGGACCGTTAGAAAACGACGGTTTGTGCCGTTGCATTTAGGAAGTCCTTCAAAGTGGCCATGCTGCCGCCGCGCTGCATCCTAACGAGCTAATCAATAACCTCCAGCAGCTACTGAGGAGGAGCCCCACACCCACAACACCTACGACAGGGACGGTAGCTCAGGAGGTAGAGCTGGTGGTCTAGTCATCTAAAGGTTGCTGGTTGGATCCCAGGCTCCTCCTGCTAGCATGCTGTAGTGTCCTTGAGCAAGACACTTAACCCCTAATTGCTCCTGATGGCTGCGTCCGTCGGTGTTTGAATAATTGTAAGTGGCTTTGGATAAAAGCGTCTGATAAATGTAATGTAATGTAATGTAATGTAACCTACTACCACTGCAACAATACAACCACAACAATGCAACCACTACAACTGCAACAACCACATAACCACACACGACTACATCAATGGAACCACGACAACCGCTACAAATGCAACCACGACCACCACAACAATACAATCGCAACACCCACAACAACCACGAGCACTACGACCACAACAATACATATATGAACATAGATGTATTTATAGATAGATAGATATACTATAACTATATACTTGATAACTGCATATGTATATATAGTTAAAAACATAATTATCTACAGTTCATATGCTCTTTTGATTTGGACTTTTATTTAGTTTAGTTCTTGTTTTCTGTTTCCAGTCTGGTTTTGTCAGGAGTGACACCAGCCTCCCGAGTCTTTCACGTGATTCGTTACGAACGACTCGTCCGTCAGTGTTGTGTCCCTCCTACGGTGGCGCGGTGGCGCGCTGCGCGACTTCCTTCTGCCAGCTTCCGGTGAGAAGAAGAGTCACAACGACGAAACGAACCTACAAACACTAAGATGACGAGGTGGAAACCTTAAACGCCGAGGCTTTTACTGTTCAAAATGTCGACTTGGACATATAAGCGTCAATCTCTTCTAGTCTTCATCCGTAGCTTTTTAAATAGAGTCACGAGATGTCGCCGCTAGCGAGTATTAGCATTAGCATAGAGGCGGAGTCAGCTTCTCAGCAGAATTTTGCGGAAAGCAATTTTTTTCTGGTACTTTTTAAATCAACAGAAAATTGCCTTCAAAGTTATCATGTATTTAATAAACCAACAAAAAATAAACTAAGGTAAGTAGTTTAGCTGGCCTCATTTGTAGAGCATTTATAATGAAATTAATTGTGTCAAAAATAATCAAAATATTTCAAAACATAGACGCAATAAATGCCTGTTTCTTATATAATGTAATAGCTTATTGTTTTTGTTACCAGTAATTATATTTCAAGAAGTTTGTAAACATTGATAACTCTGGTATGGAAGTATGTATGTGACGAATAAACCTCCTGAAACCCCCAATGAATCTAAGCCTGCCTCCTGAAAGTGGACGAGTCGACTCATCAGTCGGAACGCTGTCTGTGTGAATTACAATATGAGGATAAAACAGATAGAAACTTACAAAATGCACAGAAATAACATTTCAATGAGGAATTATAAATAATGGGAATCATAAATATATTTTTATGTGTGAATCGTTCACATCCGGACGCGAACGCTGCTCTCCGTCCTCCCCAATGGCGTAAAGCAACACAGAAACTGTGCCCCGTTCCTCCAAATAAAACATCTAAAAACAGTTGGGGTGGTGCACGGAGGAACGGGGCACAGCTGGTAGAATCGTTGCGATTATTTTCTGTGCATGACGCGTGGAGACTGGGTGATTGGGGAGAGAGTCACGTCGAAAGTGTCCCCATTATGCACTGTTTCCTTCCATACCTTTCCATGCGCACTTGTTTAGTTAAGGAAAAATAAAATAACCATCTAAAATAAAAACACCATTGTGGCTCTGATAGCGGGCACCTTAGCGCTGGCTATGGTATCGCTGGCCGTGGATCTGGGCATGGGACCGCCCCAAATACACATTTTATTCATCTTGTCTGTGAGTGCGGTGTATCCATGACATCCATAGACTACTGATGTCAGTTTCTCATTATCAAAAGCAATGGGGCTCCCGCCCCTTCAGGGCCGGACCCCTAATAGAGCAATAGAATGAAAATATAAAAAGCAAAATGGAAATATATGGAAAATGTTGAAAAAACAGAATAAACCTAGCGGTTTACTGTACACAGTATAAATATGACATACACTAGACCTAATGATAAACACCAATTATAACCTTACACGAACAGAAAAAAAAACATTAAAAAATTTACATAAAAATGAAAAAGACCAACAAAAATAAATGAAAGCAATGTCCAAAAATAAAATACACACTCCCATACAAAACCTGGTGAGATAAAAAGTGAACCAGAACGGGAAGTAAGAGATGGTAATAGAAAGGAGTAAGGAGAAATAGAAATGATGATGTACAATACACCTGACATGAAGTACAAGCCTTAAACCGTCTGCATACATACATCTGTCTGTTAATATATGTAAGATCGCTAAAATCTAAGCTAAACGTATAGTTCTTCTTTAGTTGGCCTGATTGTGGTGTCTTAAGACTAGGACTGCATGATTGTGACTGAAATGATAATCAGGATTATTTTGCTCAATGTTGTGATCACAGTTATTAATCCATTTTGGAGAACAGAATTATTTTATTGCACTTGTAAATCAACAGAAAACTGCCTTCACAATAATTTATTTAATAAAGCAATATATAAATAAACTGAAATGTACAGATCGCTGAATCGAAATCAGACATTCTTCAAATCAATTCAGTCTTCTATAGGCTATATATAAATGACTTTTCACCAAAAAAGATTTCCAACACATGGCACCAAATAAACATAATTTATTCCAATCAAGGAGGCCACTTACATTACATCTGCAGGTTCATTGCCAGAAAAAAACCCAACACAATTTATCTTTGTCTTAATACCAACTCCATTATAGCAGGGAAAAGGCATTATGACAGCTGAGGATAATGTTGTCAGACACTGTTCCCCCTGTGTTCAATAAGAAAGGAAGCTCACACGTCCGTCAAATCCATGCTGCTGACTTGTTTCATCACAACAGGTAAGTCCTGTCAGCATGATATCCCTAAATGTGTATGTGTGTGTGTGTGTGTGTGTGTGTGTGTGTGTATTTTTTTAACCTGTGCTGTCATCATGCTGCACATACAACACAGAGTATTTGGGCCATTGCATCCAGGACAGAGTTAGTTGCAAGTGGAGTTGAACTTCTCAATCTGCAATGAAACTCTTGAGTTCTTAAATCATCAACAACTGCTGCAATAACTCTGTCCTGTGGACGAACTTTTGGACGAGCAGAGCACAGCTTTATATTACACACAACCACCACCAATCCCCTCTTTGGAGAGCTCTTCTATCATGTTTTGGTCTTTAAACAACTAATCATCATTACTACTCCAAGAGGGGAGAATCAACACGGTTAAGACAAATAAACATAGAACCAAAGAACATGTACATTGAAAAACATAAACATAGAACCAAACAATGTGTACATGGAAAAACATTAACAGAAACAAACCACATGTACATGGAAAAACCAACATAGAAACAAACAACATGTACTTCAAAAATCAAACATAGAAACAAACAACAGCAAGTACATGGAAAAACATAAAGATAGAAACATCAGATGACATGTATCGACAAAACAGGTCATTTCAGTGGCCTCTTCCTGTCATAGTTATGGCAGTAAATGAGGGAGAAAATGAGAGGGGTGTAACTAGGAGGGTGTTCAAAGCAGGTGCTGGTGGTGCATGTGTGATGAGTCCCTCTGAGTCATGTGTCCATTATTGCAGTTGAAACAAGAATTTCCTTACAATTTCACATTTTTATTAAACACTTTTAATCAGAATAACTACTGTGTGACAGTCATTTTATGTTTTATGTTTATGTTTAATTAAGGGTGATAATTCGTAGGAAAGCAAGTGTTGAGCCGTGGTGTAAATGGAGACCCCAATACGCATCTCCACTCTGCTGCACATGCCGGTTGTATGTGCTTGCTCCACTTTGCCACATGGATAATTGCGATCAGACGAAAAAAACAAGGGAAAATTGCACTCAGCTGCAAGACGTTTGCGCTTATCATTAGCGCAATATCTTTTGTGAATCAGACGCTGAGACGGCGCCGAAAGTGGGCGAAATGGGAAGAAAATCGTCCCTGGCCACGATCAATTAATTGTGGAGGCCAATAACGATATTGCGATTAATATACCATTAATTGTGCTGCCCTATTTTAGTCAGACTTTTAGGTTGGTTCATACACCAGAGCGGAGGAAAAGGTATGAATTGCTATATCTGGCTCTTCGTCTCTCTCAGTTTTCCCGCATGAAAGCACATTATGATGGAAGAGACTGACCCCTAGACTGCGTGGAACAAAGTAGGTAGAATAATAAACTAATGATATAATCTACACCAAAAAAAGATATGCACAGCAAAGCAAACATAAGCAAAATACCTTTGTATGTTTATGAATAGGAATGTATGTACAGTGTACAAACGGGAAAATCAATAAATTCTCAATGTTATACACAGACTATTTAAAAAGAAGGATTGATTCTGTTCATTTGGCAGTCTTAATTTGTCAAGCTCCAGTAAAGTTAAGTGCTGTGTAAGTGCACGTTGGAGAAAAGAAAACATAACTAATTGGATGTCGTTTGTTCGCTGGGAAGTTCTAATTGAGCAAACTTGTCTAAAAACAAAAAGCCATTAAATAACCTTCTGCAAAGTGGAAGCAGCGTCTGGAGGCATGGCGTCCCATCCCTGATTCTCCTGCTGCAAACATTTCATTTCTGCTGCATGGCTCTGTGTCTGACCTCTGCTTCTCCCCAGCCTCCCTCCCTCCTTCCCTCCCTCCCTCCCCCCTCTCTTCTGGAGAGTATTAACACTCAGCTTTTCTCTGTGACATTTTTGCAGCACTTTGCTGTAACCCACCAGACTTCACTTCCTCCACCTCGGCAACCGCCTCAGTCGCCACGGGAACAATGTCTGTCTGTCTTTGTTGCCGTCAGTCAGTCAGTCACAATGACTGACTCTTTACCTCTCTCCATCTCTTGCTCCTCTTTATACATCCAGTATCATTCTCTCGCTCTCTTTGTTATACAACTTGAAACATTCTTCCTTGGTTCCAGTCGAACTACCAGCCTTGTTCTGAATTTCCTGACTTCTTTCACGGATTTCATGTTTTCCGCAGACATTGATGAAGCTTTGATGGCGGAGACAAACTGCAAACCAACGTGAACGTCATGATTTATGAGCATCTGGTGTCAAGCCAAGTAAGGTTTTGTTTGGAACAATAACCTTTATGGAGCCATGTAGGTTTGTTTTTTATTCCTTCCTCAGCAAATTGCTGAAACACTCAATGACCCTGTGTGCCTTAGTGCCCTGTCCATCATCTTACACCTTACATCATCATTTAGCAGAAGCTTTTGTCCAAAGCGACTTACAATTATTCATCCACCGAGCAGCCATCAGGAGCAATTAGGGCTCACGTGTCGTGATCAAGGACACTTCAGCATGCTACCAGGAGGAGCCAGAGAACCAGCAACCTTCCTAGACGGTCCACTCTACCTCCTGAACGACTGTGCTCTATTGTCTTATAGATGACAGTTGGACTCAAGTCAAACCTTTGCCTGTAGTTGAAATAACAAACAACCAAAAAAAAAAAGTCACTTTCACAGTTACACCATGAAGCCACAAACTTGTAAATCCTTTTTGGGTTTTAGGTATTGACCCTAGAGGCGAGATTATCCTCGAACCCAAGTGGGCAAAGCTGTGACATTGGTCGATGTAGAAACTTGTTTACACCAGAGCTTTTCCTCTCTGTAGTCGGGCCAACGCCGCTCACCCACAGCGAGAAGACGGAGGCGGTGGTGTCTGGATCTAACGCTTCCACTCCGGGTTGAGTAAACAGTCTGCAGAGGCAGATGCAGAAGGCTCATGAATGGATGTTACATATTGACATCTAGAAAAACAAACAGATGACCATATCTATATTTTTTTAATTATATGTATTGTTTACTTTTGTCAAGATATTGAAGAAAATTCAGTTCCCTACAAAGTAGAGGTAGGGTAGAGGTAGAATAAATGGAGGTAGACCTACTGCATTTGTAAAGCAGTAGGTCTGTGGGCTCTTTATCGTCTCACAAAGTGGTCGTTGTGGTCGACTGTGTGGGCACGGTGCTCCAAGTGAGTGGGGGGTGAAGACTCACTGCGCCCGGTGCTCCAGGCCCGCCGAGGTGTTCTGTCCAGACCAGGTTCTGAACCGTGACGGGTGGCCCTGTCCAAGGTGCCAGAGGACGAGCCGTGGGTTCTGTCGTCACGTAGATGAGAGGTGGACTGGAGCTCCAGTGGGAACATCACATATCACTTCCTTCTGGAGTAAAGTGGATATCAGCTTGGGTCCATTGATCGCTGAGGTCATGGTAGTTCTCCCCTCCCTCTCGTTATATGGCTTTCATTTTGTTTCCAGCAGGACTTCACCTCTGAGAAATGACAATTAATCACATTCAATATGATTCTATTTACTGACTGGAATCTACTTAGCGCCGTAAGTGGCGTATTACTGTTATTGATGGACTCATTTCTGTAAACTGCTTGTGTTTCCACTAATTGTCCTCATTGATTAATCCTCAGCGTTCTGCCAAAAGACGTCTCCTTCATTTACCTTCCCCATTTATTTCCGCGCTCGCTGGTCATTACTCCTTTCACTTTTTGTGACGGTGAACAGTGTGGCCTCCATGTTGAGGCTGAACATAACCCCACTGAGATGCATTGTGTTGGAACTCTGTATTCATTTGAACTTTAACTTCAAATTCAGTTTTAAAAAGGGCCGAACGCTTTGCATTTGCACGGATCATTTAATTAATTCAAGCAGATTGTAACGTTGTATGGAAGGGAAATAGGTGATGAATCCTTCAACCCTCCCCGCCGTGTTTTGTGCCGTTACAGGAACGAAAAGTGAACGTTGCTGCTTTTTCTGGATCCCGGGTTGGGGCCGGTGGAACAACGTCCCGCCGCAGAGGAGCAGAAAGTGAAGCTAACTGGCGCCGTGACCTCTCCCTGTCCTCCCGCTAACTTCGGCAATAGTTAACATCATAATGCGGCTATTTATGGCAGCTGTTAAATAAGGCAATATCTCTGCATCGATTCTGCTGCCTCCCGCTCTCCCCCTTGGCTCTCTCTTTCAACACAAGGTGGATTTGATAACTCAAGCACTATTGATTTTCCTCTATAAGCAAAAATAGTCTGCGCACAGGCATCAACAAAAAGAGTTAGTGGAGGCCGGCCGCTTTTTAGAACGTTTGTTTGTTTCTTAAATTTTCATTTTTATGTTTTCCTCTGGGTCTAAATGACTCTGTCGAAAGGATATGAGGAATTAGGATTGATAGCGACTGCTGGGTTTGGCCGATGGAAAAGGGCCCTGCAATATTGTGAGGATTGTGAGGACATTTTTAGGACTTTTTCACAATTGAATTGGCTTTTATTAATGTATTATTATTATAATAATTTTTAAGTATATAATAATAATAATAATAATAATAATAATAATAATAATAATAATAATAATTATTATTATTATTATTATTATTATTATTATATATTTTTATTATTATTATATAGGAGATATAATTCTTATAACAGGAGCCGGGTGAAAACAGTCTCTGGGGAGGCGTCGTCCATTAAAAGGTCGGTTGAGTGGTTTGTCTGTCGGGTTGGTATTTATTTTCGGGACAAATTTATTCAATCTGTTGTATCGCAGCCGCCAGCGCTCCAGGAGCGGCACTAAAGAAAATGTCAGCCTCCGACTGAAAGCCCACAGTGTAGAGCCATACATCTTGTTGACGGAGGTGTGTGTGTGTGTGTGTGTGTGTGTGTGTGTGTGTGTGTGTGTGTGTGTGTGGAGGAGAGGGATTACTAATGTGATGTACAGGGAGATAACGGTCCAGACACCAACAGAAATACACAGAATACCCCCAAAATAAGCCCTAAATCAGGTGATTGGCGTGGCGGCGTTTGGGTGTGTGTCGGGCAGGGGAAGGTTCTGGAGGAAGGAGGGCGGCCATGACACCCAAATGGAGATAGGATCAGTCGTCCTGAGCCGCTGGGGGAAGTGACAGAGAGTAATGGGTTTGGGTGCTGGCTGTGATTAAGAGGCTGTAGTAAAGCTGCGATACCGCACTGATATGGACTAGGTGATACGGACCTGGTGGTAACGGCCTGGTGATAATGGCCTCGGGATATGGACCTGGTCGTATTGGCCGGGTGATGTCGTTCCCGGTGATAGCGGCCTGATGATTTTGGCCTGGTGTTTTCAATCTGGTGATATGGGAATAGGATGCAGGGTTTCCCCGGTGTATTGCAAGTGGCCTAAGTTGACCCCCCGCTGGGGTGTCAACTTTTTTTAGGTTTTAGGTTCTTTTTTTAGTTTATTTTTTTTATGTATTCTTAAGGTTGTTGTTTAAAATGTCAACATTAAAATGGGTAAAATCTCTCTCACACACATTGACAACAGACCCGTCTGTGAGTAACCCCTCCTCTCCGCACACATTCAGAACATGATGCGCAGTATATTTTAAACATCCCGCTGGGTTGGGTTCTGCAACCCGGTACCACTATTGCAGCGGTTCCTATCGGATCGGTTTCTAGACCGAATGGCAACGCAGATTTCGATTTCGATTTTGATTATGGCTTGGGGTGCGTTTCTCTGTCTGACGCGCCGCCGCTTTCCTCTCCCCGGCCACTCGGCACTCGTCATCGGTCATAGCCAATCAGATAAAAGAGGCGGGTCTTAAAAGCTCACACTATCGATAACGTCCAGTTCATTCCAACTGTGAAATGTGAAAGTACATGAAAAGTAATGAAGAACAAATGGGTTTGGATCATAAAAAAATGTCTGAAATAGCCCAGATCTAATTTAAACAAAAACAAGAATAAAACTAAAATTCCCCCCTTGGATCTATTCATCTGTGGTTCCAGGGACACTGTCAGCTTCACTTCCTGGTCTTGCCACCGGGCCGAACAACCTTTCAGGGAAGAACCTTGGGATGGGAATCTGAGCCTGACGCAGAGGAGGAGGAACCGGAGGAACTAGAAGGATCCACCACACAGCTGATCACGCAGGTAGGGCGGACTCACCTTCTCCTCTCTTCTCTTCTTCCTTTTGGAGGGAATGTGTTATTTCCCGTTCAGGGATTGGACGTCACCGTGGATTCACCTTCACTCTCGTTCTCGGACAATCCGCCACGTCGGCTTTGAACGGGATGTGTGTTTCTGCAGTTCACTGCTCTAGTGTTTGTTTTGGTGGTGTTGTAAAAGGTTTAGGGGTGGATTCATGGAGGATGGATTGCGGCGGCTGACGGCACCATGAATGAAGCCTCAGCTGCGCCCACGACCTGAACCGCCTCAGCATCTGATTCATTAAAGATATTGCGCTAATGATATGACGGCGCAGCCACGCCCATGAACTTATGCTGCTGAGTGCAATTTGCCCTTGTTCTTCGTCTGATTGCGGCGATGCACGATGCATGTACTTTTAGATTAAAATTTACGTAGTATTTGTAGGTTTGTAGATTTGTGTGCAGTGACTATAAAACATTGAAATAGTAAGAGGAAAACCCTCCCCACACAGTTCATTTATCACATGAATAAAATGTGTATATATTTACATTCTTACTTTCTAGTTTCTAGTTTTAATTCTAGTTCTCACTGAATCTTACTATTACAGTGAAGAATTTGTTGACAGTTGATTTCATATATTTTGCTCTACCCGGAGTTGCAGAGCTGTCCATTATACTGAGGTTCGATGCCAACTGTGGTTCAATGCCAATTTTGACCACTTTATCGCTATTCCCCATCACTTTTAGTTGTTTTTTTTCAATATCTTTTGAGTTTAATAGGAACTATAGAAGCCTTTTAGTCAACGTTTGTAACACCTTTTTTGTACAATAAATTATTATGGGTAAAGGCATCGCTACCTTTGGAAGCAGAAGGTAATAATAATTTTATTAATAATGTCAAAATATTATTTTTAGATCACTGGAAGGTCTGGGTGTGACCCCCCCTTATAAATGCCCTTCAGTTGCACCAGCTTTCTGCAGACGCTAATCATTTTATGCTTCCTGCGTGTGGCTATTAGCGCCGCTGTTTGTAAATTGGACATTTTTTGCAACAAAGCTCATTTGTGCCAAATGAATGAATAATACAGTAATGAGAGGCCATCCGCTTCCTTTCATCTGAACACATCAATCTGATGACGCCAAAAAGACTAAAGGAGCAGACACAGTCATCTCTGGTCTTTGTGTCCTGGACTCCCTGCAGCTGTGAAACAGCAGGGATTAGTAAATGTCTGGTTCAGTGACTGAGGGTCATTTTCACAGGAGATTTACAATTTTCTTAAACTCTAATTTATCAAAATGAATCTATTTCTCAAAAGAACAAGATTGGCCTGAATTAAATGTCTAAATGAATGTCTAACCACCATGCGGTTTTACTTGGGTGATTTTGTGAAGAACGAAACGCTGTGAACACTATTCTTGACTTTGAAATGAAAAGTGTGGGAATAAAGTGTGGTTTAGCTGCTGTCTCGTTTGCGAGCTTGAACGCACCCAAGCCCCCACTGACAGTGTTGCTCCAAACCCAAAGTTCTATCGCATATAACCTGTTCTTCTCTTTTATTTCAAGAGTCATTTGCCAAACATAAATGTATTTAGGTATTTAAATGGTTGAACGAGGCAGATTGTAAGAATTCAACACAGAAGAATTGAAATTGCCTACGAAGACAAGGGAACGCCTCTCTCCCGCCTCTCTCCCCCCCGACGGACCGACGGGGAAGCCTCGTGACCACTCGTCGACCAGTGGCCCTCAAAGGAGGTCCCTTCCAGTTCCGCCCTTTGGAGAAAGTGTAATCACTGAGATGCCGTGTGTGGTCCCAGTTCTCTCCAATCAGAGGCTCCGGCTCTCTTGCGACCACCCTGTTTTTACCGAGGGCCTTTACCTTTACCTTACCTTACCTTTCCTTTTCTTTGTCATTATGATTTAAACCAAGTTTTTCCCACCGTGACTCTGCCGAGTAGTAGAGAGATACTCAGGGACAAGTCTACACCTCAAAAACCTTTCCGCCTTCTACCTCTGGTGCTAATCAGTCCTCACACCGGACCTTCCGTCAAACCTTGCTGGCGAACCCTCGTTTTAATACCTTTAACTTAATACCTTTAATTTAATACCTTTTCCTGGTGTGGCGTGGCCACGCGACCCCGGTAATCAAACCGTTTTTGGACGAGCCGCTTCACCCGCGCTCGAACGAGCGCCGGATTCCCCAAAATGCAGACGAACCACCAACCTACAGCATGACAAGCCCGGAAGACCCTGGTCGAACCCCGTTCTGCCCCAGATAGCACGTGGGAACCCAAGAGACTATCCAGTACCAAGAGATGAGATTGCACCCAAAGGAGCCGAACCACGGTAACCCAGGGGTCCACGATCCAATCAGCACCGGACTTCAGTGAGGCTCATGACGACGTGATATTGGTGTGGGCATGGCGATATTTTTATTTATATTATTCAGTTCACCCTGTGTTAGCAGCGCCTTGGGGCATTTTAAATGCAATTCCTCCAACTCAATCCAGAGTTAATAATTTCCACCTTTCCAGACCAGTCCCCCTCACTTCCCTGGCGTGGGTTTGTGTTTAACCTTCGTCAAGTTCCTCCATGTTATCACATTCTGTTATAATAGATAAACACTCATTGTTTGATGAAGTAGTAGTTGGGTATTTATCTGATGTTTCATGTAAGAATTACTGAATGGAGAACAAGCAACTCTTGCCCCTGGGCCACACCACAAGCGACACGTCATCATCACCAACGCTTCAGATGGGCTGCCATGTTCATCACACCAAAACGAAACAGGAAAACAATTCTCACACCCAGGAATAAAAACCAACACACGTCCCACTATGACCTGATTTAATGAATATTTTTGATAATTTACTGCTATAGTAATATGTATTATTATGATTGTCATTGTTATGAGTGTCATTGCCGTTGCCTGTGCGCGAACAGCAGACTCTTCCCCTCTAAACAAAGCCTTGGTCTCGGCCGACGCCTATTTTCGCCGCCGCTGCCCCAGGGATCCGCTGCGACGCCGCGCATCTTAATTTTAATCTTAATCGATGTTCCGTGCTCTAATGAGAACACTGCGCCCATCGGCCGCCGTATCAAGACGCACTCGATTAAGCCGCCATCAGCCTCCTCTGCGAGTTAAAAACACGCCCCCGGCTCCCCGAACTGTACCTCGCCACCCTGACGCTGAGAAGCTTCTGCTCACAGCTCCAGGCGGCAGGGGTGAAAGGTCAGCGAGGCCGTGGAGAGGGTGGAGGGGTGTCTTCTGCTAATTGTCCTCATTGATTAATCCTCAGCGTTCTGCCACCAGACCTCTCCTTTGACCGCCTGCTCTGCTCATCCCAGCGATCACTTCTCACTCAGCTTCTGCGAGGCTCGACAATGTGGCCGATCCTTGAAAACTCCACTGAGGTGTGTTGTGTGGATATCTGCATTCATTTTAATTATTTGGATATTCTTTCTTTTCAATTTTATTTATTATTATTAGGTATTTATTATTATTTTTATATTTTTTGGTTCATATTCATTATCATTAGGGTTATATACAAAATTTTAATTGCTGAATTTATTTATATTATATTTCAAATCTATATATATATATTTTTTTTATTTTACAGCTTGTAGTTAGGTTTGAGGGTTATGTGTTGCCAACTTGGCAGTTCATTCTTATGTTGTCATGCACATTTGTTTTATTGCAAATTGCCATTTTCATTTTTCTATTATAAATGTATTATATTGCCTATTAGCTACCTATCTATCCATCTACCTATCTATCCATCTGTCTGTCCGTCTATCTGTCTATCTGTCTGTCTATCTGTCTGTCTGTCTGTCTGTCTGTCTGTGTGGACAATTTCAAGAATTCAAGACGATGGTAATTCAGCTTCAATCCTCCAAACCAGGGTAGTTAACCAGTCCAGCACAAAGAGCCAAAATCAAAAACCCCCCAAAAAATCACACCAAAGAGCTGAACACATGAATGACCACAACAGCAACAGTGACTTATAGACCTGACGACCTGATAATAATACGTAGCCTGTAACACTCTTCAAAGGTTGGTTGGTTTACTCAGCAGGACACCAGATTTTGGTTTCCCACAATCCTTTTCAGCTCTGGCTTGTACTCAGTTGTGGCCACTCGAAGCAACTCTTTATGTATGTAACCCTAACCCTTCACATGTATGTAAGCCTAACCCTTTCACATGTTGTAACCCTAACCCTTCACATGTTGTAACCCTAACCCTTTCACATGTATGTAACCCTAACCCTTTCACATGTTTGTAACCCTAACCCTTTCACATGTATGTAACCCTAACCCTTTCACATGTTTGTGACCCTAACCCTTCACATGTATGTAAGCCTAACCCTTTCACATGTATGTATCCCTAACCCTTTCACATGTTTGTAACCCTAACTCTTTCACATGTTTGTGACCCTAACCCTTTCACATGTTTGTAACCCTAACTCTTTCACATGTTTGTAACCCTAACCATTTCACATGTATGTATGACATGTGTGTCCGTAAGAACAGAGAGATGTTTTGACTCCACTTCTCAGTGTAAAATGAAGGGGCTGACACAGGGAAGGTGGTGCAAACCTCCACCTTGCCGTCGCTGCAGCCTGTTTAACGTTGGGATATCTGTCTGTGGGCGCAGCTTTCCAAAACTCTGCGGTTCCTTCTCTCGAAACACATTTGAGTCCGTCATCCCGGGAAAGTTAAGGCATCTCCACCGGGGACGCTGCTTCCCGTGCCACTGAAGGGGCTCTCAGGCGACGCCATGCAGCGCTCCAGGGGTTGACCAGGAATGTGATCCGCTGACGTGTTTGCCTCAGGTTGTAGAATCCGTCCTTTAAAACTCTGCTGCAGATTTCCAGCCAGGGTTGCACGGCACGCAGCCTTCAACCAGGAGGGAACATTTGTGAGCTCTCCCTTTCAAAGATGGGCCTGGAGGAGCTGGAGTTGTTGCTGACAAAAGTGAAAACACTTTGCACCAGGTGGTCTTCAGAGATGAGGCCGTGTCTGTGAAGGAGAGCATGAATGACAATAAAAATCACAATTTCTTGGACAGGTTTCACGGTGTGGTCCCAGTTCAGCTTCTTGGACACCAGGTGCTCTTGATGGAGGACGCAGTGAAACGGTGTTCAGGTTCACACAGCCCTCCAGATCCCAACGTAGCCGCTGCACCGTCTGTGGATGTCACCGTAGGTTTTGATAACCGTAGATGTTCCTTCTCGGCAGCAGTCATGAGTGTCCCTTTCAGGTCCGACGCCTCGGCCCCTGACTTTTAATGGCACAACGTCCAGTGTCTCTTCCTCTTCTCCTCTGACCTTCCAAATATTGCCGACTGTGGCTGATCTTGAACGTCGCAAGACTCATCCAAAGCAATGCTGAAATAGTAGCATTTCCTGAGGTGCGTATACAATGGTGTTTGAGTAGAGCTGTTAATATCCAGAATCCTCTGTTTAACCGTGCGCTGTGACAGCTGCAGGTCTGACACACAGCTTTTCAAAACGTCATTTTCGGAGAGCAAGGACGGAAGAACATCTCTGAGGAACGTCTCCACAAATTTACCTTCACTTCATGACTTTTTAGCACCAGCACTGCCCCGTGCCACCCGATATGACCCCGGTGTCACCGTCTCTGAGTGCCACGCTAATCCTCTGCCTTCTCCTCTGGCCGACGTTTCAACGCGTTCACCTTGTGCTGGTGAAGTTCGGTTCCTCTGGGAAACTCTGGCACCGTGTTGCCACGGCGTGCGGTGAAATGCCCGTCCAGGTTTGAAGCTTTGAAGGTCTGGCATATCAAGCAGAGGGTTTTCCCATTTCTTTCCGCAAAATAATTTCAGGTTCCTCCCATTCAGGTCAGATTGTCAGGAGCTCCTCTTCATTTGTGCTTTGTTTTGCATTTCTCTGACTCTGCTGTCGTGGTTCAGTCAGGAGCCGCTCCCCCGCCAAGGCTCTGCGCCCGCACTCGCGTGACGTCGTTCACCAACGCACATTCTTTTCAAAGCCTCTTTCGTTTGAGCCACGGGAACAGAGTCTCGCTGGATGCTGAGCCGTTGGCTTGAAAAACATACTTAGGTAGAGCGTCATGTATTTTCACGTGTCTGATGCCATTCGCCAACACGCAACAAACAACAAACACACACACACCAAGAACGAGACGGGACTTTGAGCGGCTCTCGGAAACCCACGGAGCCGTGAGATCCTGTTTCCTCCAAAGAGCCGAAATTCCCATCAGAGAGTATCACATATCACGTATCAACCACAAACGGCAAAATTATTATTGGCAAAGTTATTGGCAGTATCAAACATTCAGATTCATTTTGACATGAATATATTTTTTATTAAAAGTGTAAAAAAAAATACGGAACCGAGGACAGAACAGCCCCGAGCTGCACTGAGCAGGCGGCGCCGTCCTGCTGCACACGCTCCCAGCTGTTTGTAGTGTTATAGTAAAAAAAAAAAAAAAAAGAAAAATGTTTGTGGTTCCCTGGATCCCAAAGTCAGAGCGATGGAAGAAGCTCCCGCCGAGGAGCGGCAGGAAGTGAAGCTCCCGCCGCAGATCAGGCCTCTTCCCCCGGCGTCAACGGGGACGATGTGGGAGACGCCGCTGCTGTCGATTCCTCCCGCGCTGTCGCTCACGGGTCCTGTGGGGCTCCTGCCGCTGGAACAACACGTCGCCGCGTATCAGCGGCATATGTGTGGGCTCGGGCCCCCGGGGACGCCGCCTCCAGATGCCCACGTCTGACGGCGGCTGACAGCTCTATGCGCCGGCGCCGGGACAGAACGGGACGAGGGGCATCGTTAGTGACGGGAGCGCGTCACTTCCGTCTGGGGCCTTTCAGCGGCGGATCCTGCGTCAACACGGCAGCGGAGCGTCGCTGCCTCCGCGCCTTACCCTCAGAGCTGCTGCTTCGAACATCCGAATGTGGGCGAGGTCCTGGCCCGCGACGAACCTTCTTTGAATTCTTGCGGAATCCGAAATGTTCCAATTTGTGTGGCCCGTGGGCCGTACACGCAGTGTAATAACGGTCGACGTTGTGTCTTAACGTTAATGCCGCTGGCAGCGCTGTGCCGCTAATGCCGCCATTACCGTGGCGGGACCTCCTCCGCCGTGTTCTGCACCACGTACAGAACCGGTGTCAGGGCGGATTATGCTAATGAGCTTTTCACTGCCTGGGATTTCGAGCGTCGTGCATAAAGCAGATCTTTCAAAGGCCTTTTTATTCGAGATGGGAGCAGCTATTTCAGAGTCGTCTGCGGCTAATCACCTGCTCTGCCCGCAGAAGCAGCAGGTGGAGGATGTGAGGGATGGAGTCTAGACAGCAGCAGCAGGATGGAGACGCGTGGACGTAGGAGCGTGCGGAGCCGGTGCGGCGGCTGCATCTCCAAGAATTAGACAATTCCAAGCAACACAATGTGAAAGCGCTCGGAGGAAATGCATTTTTAATGCGACTTGATTGCAGTGTGTGTTGTACAGCGTTTAGTATACTGTAGTACAACCGATCCCCCGTGCAAAGACACTTACAGTAGCATTTAGGATTAATCGCATAAACGAATCAGAAAGCTCCTCTGTTTGTTTTTCCTTCTTGTTCCCTTTCTTGTTCGTAATTGAATTAAAGAATTAAATGCAATTAGCAGTGAACGTTTCCCTGTCTCGCGGTTTGATTAAGCAAGTTAAATATTAACGTTAATACGCAGCCAAATGATGTTGCATTAAGTGGCGCTCTGGGTGATGCTGCAGCTTCCTGTTCAGACGGAGCTCACAGGGAGCTGAACAAACACACAAGGATCCCGGCGCTTTGCTGCAACCAACTGACTTTTCTAAAGGTGCTTGTTTGAAAGACCCCCTCCAGTGTCTGACAGTGTTGCTCAATTCCTAATTGTGGGTAGACCTGTTGTGATAATTATTATATTAACTTATCGTATGATATATGCACTCGATCATTCTTCTGACCTGGATAATTGCCCGTTGCGTTTAAGTGCCTGTTTGTTTACATAAGAATGTCACCGACATTTGAGCCAAAATGTCAGAATAAGCAGCAGGGTTCTCCCTACCACTATAAGACTTGGAGCGACGCCCTCCTCCAAGTATCAACGTGACAAAACCTAAACAGTACCTCAGCGATGAAAGAATCTGACCAAATGGCGATGTCCTCCTTATCTTTTGGAGTTTTCACAGCGTCCGCCATCAGACTCCCCGGACCCCCCGCTGAGTCTTATCTACGTTACGATCCACGTTGGACTCAGCCACTGTTACTCCTACCGATGCTGCGTTCAAGTCACATGGGAATTTACGAACAAAACGTCTTTCTGCTTTCTGCTGCTCGTAACATCAATCTGTTTTTAAGTCCATAACGACTCTGCTTATATTTGACTTCATGGAAAAATTGATTTGGAAATGGCTTTGAATAAAAGTCATTTTATTCAGTCTCACACACACACACAAACACACACACACACACACACACACACACACACACACACACACACACACACACACACACACACACACACACACACACACACACACACACACACACACAATTTTGGATATTTTAATATAATTTTTTCACATTACAATGTCTCAATATTCTGAAGAATTAAAAGTTCATTGCTATTTGAAAGGGTGTACCTGCATTATGTTATCATTATATCAGTGAAAAAAATGGTCCTAAAATCAGAATAATATGAATTCACAATTATTTCTGGGACAATTTATCGTCCAACGAAAGTAGTTATAGTGAGTGACAGGCCTAATGGTGGGTCAGGTCGGGGACGCACCAGCGTCTGAATGGACATTGTGAATCCCTTGCTGCCATGTTGATAATAAGTGAGGTGGAATGATGAACCTTACTCCCATTCCCCAGGAAGAGCAAAGTAGGATGTGAAAGAGTGGACCCGGCTTTTTACATTACAGCGTGATAAGGATGTACTCCTCGCTTTTACTCTCTTTCATTTTAATATATTGTGTGTACGGCAAATGAATAACACATTCCATTCAGCTGAACCAGGCCTGCAGTACAAGTTCCAGTAAAGACAAGAGCACCACCATCAGAGCACCACCCTTTTTCATTGCTCCATGGTCCAGTTGTGACGCTCACGTGTCCATTGTAGGTGCTTTCAGGGGTGGACAGGGGTCAGCATGGACACTGTGAGCTCCCATACGCAGCAAGCTGCCATGCACTGTGTGTTCTACACCTTTCTATCATAGCACCATCCACTTTGTGCTACAGTAGTTCTTCTGTGGCATCGAACCAGACGAGCTAGACTTCACTCCCCCACGTCAATGAGCTTTGGGCCCCATGACCCCGTCGCCGGTTCACCAGTCGTCCTTCCTTGGACACTTTTAGTAGTAGTAGTAACCACTGCACAGCAGGAACAGCCACAAGACCTGTGCTTGTGTAGATGCTCTGACCCAGTCGTCCAGCATCACAATGTGCTCCTTGTCAAAGTGGCTCAGATCCTTACGCTGCTTCAACACATCAACTTCAACAACTCACTCTTCACTTGCTGCCTCAAATAATAATAATATATAACAATATACACTGTATATAATAACAATATATAACACTATATATATCATAATAATTTATAACACTATAAATATATAATATATGTAACAGTTACTAATAATATATAAAAATATAACAATAACATATAACAGCATATATATAATAATAATATATAACAGTATATATATAATAATAATATGAAACAGTATATATATATATATATAAAATTATAATAACATATCCCACCCCTTGACAGGTGCCATTGGAACCACATGATCCATGTCATTCACCTGTGGTTTCATTCTGTGGTTGATGGATGTATACTGACTCACACCTTCACTTCTTCATTCATCTTTTTTGTTTTTCTTTGGTTCAGATCTTGCCAGATCACAGAAACCGCCTGAACGTCGGAGGAAGGAACATCCGTCTCATTTGTCTGCACCGGGCTCTCCGCCTCGTGGGGAATGTCTCGTCTCTCTGTCCGTCCGTCTCCTTGAAGGAGCGACGTCCCATTGCAGCCTTCCGCGATAAATAAACTGTGCCAATGAGTTTGGACGCCACTGTACATTATGTACAAATGAGGCCCGGAGCCCTTATCATTTGTTTTCCAGTCTGATCGAATGTGTTTTTATCGGCCTGCAGACAGACGAGTGCACGACACTTTGATTTCAAATGGAGCTGGGAGCAGGATGGTTTCCAGGAAACACCTTCAGCTCCGTCCAGGCACATTCCTCTGATGGCACTCCTGCTCCAGAACAACAACAGTTGCTGAAATTGTTAGAGGTCATTATTTCTCATTTTCTGGGACACATGGCAGGAGTCCTCTGCGTCTCCTCAGAGGAAGCGGTTCGGCATAAAAAACAAATCAAACATTTTTTTCTTTTACAACAATCAACCAGGATGAATAGGTACCAAAATAATGACACATCGCCACGATGCTTCATGACAAATGCATCTCCCCGCGGGTCAGCCTGGATACGGGGGGTTTACCTTCTCTGTGAAGCGTCTTGTGGAAAGGCCGGGGCGCTGACCTGACGCAGCGTGCGCTCTTTAATGCGTGTGAATGGATGTGTCGTTATATCAAAAGACTTGGCGTGGCCCCTCGGCTCCCGACGGTCTGAAAGCGAAAAGAACGTGAGATCTGTGCGGCTCCGCCAGGAAAAATAATCAAAGGCGCTCGTCCAGGAACCTCAGGCAATTAATGGGACGTGTTCTTAAGTACGATGTGGAGTTCCGCATTGACACGGCTGAGCAGCAAGTAGGTTTAGAGTGAAAGCTTCACGATCACGTCCGTGCGTTTGAAAGCAGTGAAACCTGCATTCAGCTTGTCGGCGCCTCCCGTCTGATTGGTGAATTTGCTGCTCGGTTGTTCCTGCGAGGCGTCGAAAACACGATGGCAAACGGGAGTTTTACGAGCCCACGGAACGGACAGACTCCGTCCGCAACAACCCAGAAGGAGCAGCGGCAGCCGGTCGCTAATGCAGCCCCACAATGCACTGCTCCCCCCCAGGCTGAGCGGGATGGAGCGCACCATATGTTTATGTGGAGCCTGTTCGCTGGTGTGTGGCATCGGCGCCTCGGGCGTGGCTCTTCCCTCCTTCTTCCGTCTAATGAGTCATTCCAAAAGCTCCTTTAGCGACTCGCTCTTGGGCTTAGGATTCCGATCGCCACGTTTGTTTATTTTGGCTTTGACCTGTATGCCCTTATTTGGAGTTCCACCTTCGCCGGCTGGGACTTTTGGACCACGTTCGCACCGTCCACACGACGCCCGTTCACCGCCGTTCCTCGTTCCTCGCGCGGACGCGGAAAACGGCGACGATGCCGGCGACGTTTGGTTGGAGCATGTGCTCTGCTTGAATGGCTGTTTCGAGTTAAAAAGGCTTCATTCAACCTCCACGCTGTGTACCTGCACCAGGCAACGCGCCTCGCGCTCAAGCTGCCGGGCTGCGCATTTCAATCGGGAGAAGGATGAGGACACCCACCCCACGACGACCGGGGGTTCGGGATCAGGTGGGGGCAGAGACATGGGATGACTTTGTCAATGAAGTGGTCTGGGCTGCCCCCTCAGGTCCAATCTTTCGTCCTAGACCCGCCAGTCGACTAAGGTTCTTCAAGTCGAGCAGTCGTTTACTTTTTATTTCTATTTATTTTATTTTATTTTATTGTTTAGTTTTTTAGTTTTTTAGTTCTTTAGTTTTTTAGTTTTTTTGTCAGTTAAAACGCTGGTTGCACTTGATGCAGTGACATTTAAACAAACCTTTGAGCCTTTATTTCTTTCTCCCATTGTCACTCCTATCTCCATATCCCCGATGACGAAGCGAGAGAGCGAGAGAGAGGGAGAGGAGAAGTCTCTTCTGATGATAGTGAAAATGTTTCTGAGATGAATATATTTATCTCATTACAAGTTAGAAATGGTTCCTCTCGCCGAAATACAGAGAAAATCTATTTTCTTAATTTCCCCAAAACTGTTAACAGTACCGGTAACATCAGAGTTCATCCATACTACGCCCCCGCCGTCCCCGTCTCTCTGTGGAGCCGTCCCGCTTTCCCCCTCGTTCCCCACGTTATGAAGGAGTACGCCGACAGCGGACCGACGCCACGGGAGCAGTATTTTGCTATGTCTCTCTGTGTAAATCACCGGTGACGAATGAAAGCTGTTTCGGTGGATTGAAGGCTGTTGTGGTGCATTGAAAGCTGTTTCGGTATTGAAAGCTGTTTTGGTGCATTGAAAGCTGTTTCGGTATTGAAAGCAGGGCTTGGGGCTTCGCACGGAGCCCTGGACATCACTCGGCCATCTTCCATGTGTTATTCATGCATGTTTTTTGTCCTGAATAACGCCTGCGAGGCAACACAGGAAAATGTTTCCGAGCAAACTGTTACTGCAGCTATTCTGATAGACACTTGCAGCCGCCCACTCAACCCAATAATTTCAGAACAGACTGCAACCAAAGTGACGGGAGAACAGTGAGAAATGTGCTCACAAGGTTTTTTGATCCCTAATGAGTAACAAGGAACCTGGATTGCGCTCTCTTATGTAAATAAATGTAAATATGCTGACAACAAATGGGAGTAATATGCATGCTTGTACCTTTTCACGTAGCCCCGGCTACTTGAGGTATGCAGAAATGAGGATACGCGTGTATTTGACTTGTTTTTATTTTTTGAGTTGAAAATAAAAAAAACATGATTCACACAAATCCTTTTGTGTCATCTCTGTGGATTTCCGTGATGCTGTTCTTTACAATGTTGGTCCACAAATGAAAGTGGTATCAGACAAGCACAAAAATGAACAAATCCCAAGGATTCTCTCCACGAGCAAAAAAATAACAGTCAACTTAAACGGAAACAATGTCCCTTGTGTGCTTTTCAGTATCACTCAACATAAAACACAGTAATAAAAGGTGCTGTTTCACGTCGTGCTGCTTTAAGATATACAAGTGAAGTGGCAGCGCGGCGCCATAATGCTCAAAATCAATGTTATCACAGGGGTGGGACTGTGAAGGAATACTGTCCAGTGTTGTGCGGGGGTGGAACAGGGCTGGATGCCGCAAATGGCCGTGGGTCAGTATGAGCACAGTGAAAACTGCCCATCTGGTTGTGGGGGAAGCGCTGTGGTGGTGGAGGTGCAGAATGCTGAGGCGCAGCGTTGCCTGCCTCAGTAGTGCAAAACCGTCTGAAATTGAACTCGTCAGTTTTTCAATGTTTGACGTTAACCTGTTCGTGTTGGCTGCAGAGTAGGTGTCGGTGACCTCCACTCTTTCCTCTTGGGCAAGGTTCAGAAGTTTTCCGTCTCTGGAAAGTTTCCTTTTCAGCCTGTGTGTGGATAGCTTTGCGGCAAGCTTATTACAACGACGTGCCTCCTCCTCCTCCTCCATGCCCCCGCCTTCCTCCGACGGTCTCTCCACATCCGTAGAACAAGGAACAGGACGTGACGGATCTATGTTCGAAGACGTGGCGGAGACGTCGTCAACGTCCACTGTTTCTATTCCCCAAGGAATGGTCCGTGCAGCTGGAGAGCTGCCCCAAACCTGCTCGCCCAGCTGGAGGTACAGGAGAACAGCTCTGCCTTGGGCGCTTCCTTGTCCGCAGTTCACCGCTTGTCTGCATTTAATGGGGATCAGATTCTGTTTTGTGGTGATAATAGCTTTTAGAATTCCTTTGTTTGTGTATATTCCTTTCCCATCTTAGGAGCTTCCTCAGTCGATGATGGTTACTGCTCCCTAAAACTCCTGGCGACCTTATAGCCATTAGTTACCTTGAGCAGGAATTTGACTTGGACGTTGTCTGTCCAAACAAATAAGTAATTTTTCTTTACAGGATTCTTGCGTTTGTACTGTAAACAACATATTTAAAAATGGCGGTGAGAACAGTACTTGGCTGGAATAATGCGGTGGCATACTGGCCAAATACAATTCATGGCGGAAATGACGCAAAGCAGCCCAGGTAGAATGTACACGTTTTCGGGCGTTTCAGTGTATTTTTCAAAACGCTGGTGGAAACATTACTGTGGACGGAAATGTTTCGGCACGAAGATGCAGTTTTCATATAAAACCGGTGTAGAGTGGACGTGGCCTTATGCTCTTATTCCAAGTTCCACCCTCTCCGGCTAAATAAACTTGTCTTTCAGCCGGTAAAACTTCAGTCAGACCCAATTAACAAAGATGTCGGTAACATTTTTGTTATGGCAACACCAAGTTGATGTTCTGTCCCTGGGTGCAAGTTTTAAGGAAACATATTTCCTTAATTTCTGATGATGAATATTGAAAGATAGATATCAAGTGGCTTATTGTTATGTACGAAGCATTCTCAGACTCATCCATCAACATTCCCAGAAAACTTGAAGAGTTTCCGGGCAGTGAAAGAAAGGTGAATTGAGCCAGGGAACGAGGAGCTCCAAACAGGTGTAGCGGATAAAGTCACAACCAGTTGAGGTGGAATTCCTAATTAATTGACTTTTGTGAAACCAGGCACAGGCTACCACCAAACTGACTTAGGTATCTTTGCTTTTATACCCATTTTCTTTTAATGTGTTTTGTTCATTTCTTTCAGTTTATTTTCCATTATTTAATATTATTTCATGTTATGTGTATTTCTTTAATCTGCCACTTATGAACCACTTTGCAGCCGTGTGGTTTTTTTTGCCTGCTTATCACACAGTGACGTCCTTATCTCTGACCTTGTACTGATATCCTCCCACAGTGACACAAGGGCCGCCTCCTCCACCCCCACCCCCTGGCTGCAGTGGGCTGCTGATGGGGGCGCTGAGGGATGGAAACCTCCATTAACTCAGATGTTGTACATGAAGGAGCCGTGGACGGGGGGAGCCAGGGCTTGTCGCCGTCCCAGGTGAGCCCCGCCCCTCCCACTCACACTGGTTTCAAAGTGCCGTCGCCCGAGGGGGGCCATGTTTGAATTTCCCTTTTTTCCGCTTCTTCCCACTTCTCCACCGCAGCGGCACCGTCCCCTGAATGCGGCCCCTACGACATGAACCTCCACTGCATGACATTGAAAAGCCTTTTATGACATTGTGAAAGCTCATCTCGTTTCCACCGTTTCATTATGACGTCAACCGTTCGTGTGACTAGAAGGTTAAAAGCCCTCGCAAATAGCTTGGGTGTAGATGTACAGCAGGGGGGGATGTACAGCAGGGGGGTCTTCAATGGGCGACTCGCAGGCCTCATCAGCCGGCGAAGAAGTTACCACTCCCCAAACCTCTGTAATGCCACATGATCTTTTATTTTATTTAGTTTTTCTTTTATTTGTCAATTATTTTGCTGATTTAACAAATATTAACAAATCTTACACATCTAACAACACAAACTAAATAAATGGTATATTTACACTGCACCAACCCAGTTTTTTACAATTATTTAAAGAAAAATAAAACTAATGATTTGTGTCACAGTGCGTTAATGTTTCTTTAGGTAAGAATATTACAAGTCAAATAAGTATTTAAGGATATTTTCGACCATTAAAAAGACAGATCAACAGCGGTTTTTACCTACATTATTGACAGGGTTCATACTGTTTGAACCACCCCAGCTTATTTAAATGATTACAATTGAATATTATTATTAGTATCATTTTTAAATAATCATAAATTTGATATTAAAGGTGTCAAATATTTTTTTTTGCATTGAGAGCCATACTTATAGTGCAGTTGTCATAAAGATCACATACATGAAATAGATATTTCGTATTAGTACTGATCTGATTATAACTGAAATAAGGTTTGTTTGAGGTTCAGCGTGAAAATCTGGTAAAAGTAAAATATTTGAATTTTCCTCTTCTCTGCGTGCTCTGACCTGATTTACAAAGCGGTCGGTTATGAAAGAAACTGAAAGAGAATATTTAGAAAGCTTTGATTCATCTGATGCAGCGTTTCCACCTGAAATCCCACAGCAGCATCGATTTGGACTCCGGGTTTGACTCAGTTCGCTGGAATTGGGTTTTGTGTGGGGAATGTGAAAAGGCAGACGCCGGCCTGTGGGAGATGAAGAGAAACACTTGATTCTGATTGATTGGGGTATTGTGTTTTTGGCTGAAGAGAAACCTTTGAATTCTGCTCGGAGCCCGAGGGTTCGACTCCCACTCCGACCGGAGGCCAAGACACGCATCAGCGAGACATCAGCGAAATCCCCCAAAATAACACCAAGAGGAAAACGCCACATTGTCGGGCTTTCACCAACTAGTCAACTAGTCAACTAGTCAACTAGTCGACTGTTGACTACTATTACCACATGTCGCTGCTGTTGGCAGAAGCCGACTAGTTGTCGACCAGGGTTACAATATTTATTGTATTTGTAAAACAATTCATTAGAATATGTGCAGACGCTGGATTGATGGTTCTTGGATGGGTAATGCTGGAGCGAGGAGGCGGAGGCCGGTGGCGTCAGGGTGGAGGCCACGTTGTGTTGAGAAATAAATGGAGACAGATTCCTGACATCACCAGCCTGCGCCTCCTCACTCCAGCCATTACTCATCCAAGACTGAATTGACTCGTATTATGTATTTACATTTACATCTTAATTCAGCTTTCTAGTATTAAATAGTCAGAGCAAACAATCAAACCGCCTCTACGGACACACCTCCACCCGTGGAGCAGAGTGGAGGTGTGTCAAACATGGTAACTAGTAGAAATCAGTCGTCGTGAAGCCCCAACCACATTGAGGTCCTGATCGACCGTGTCCCAAGATGAATGTGAAGATGTCACGAGTGGGTGGTCACGTTACTAAATGCTGGATATGAAGTTGTACATAAACTTGTATATATAACAATGTGAATATTTTGAAAAGCGCTTCACTTTAATTTAGCCAGTAATGTGAAACTCCAGATAAAGGTGGAGGTAAACTTAAGATGCGTGAACAAAAGACATTAGAACCAGCAGAGCACCATCAGCAGGATACTCAAGAAGAACTCAACAAGAACTCAAAAATAACTCAACTAGAACTCAAAAAAAACTCAAGAAGAACTCAAGAAGAACTCAACAAGAACTCAAAAATAACTCAAGAAGAACTCAAAAATAACTCACCAAAACTCAACAAGAACCCAAAAAGAACTCAACAAGAACTCAAAAATAACTAAACAAGAACTAAACAAGAACTAAACAAGAACCCAACAAGAACTCAAAAACAACTTAACAAGAACTCAAAAATATCTCAACAAGAACTCAAGAAGAACTCAACAAGAACTCAACAAGAACTCAACAAGAACTCAAAAATAACTCAACAAGAACTCAACAAGAACTAAACAAGAACTCAACAAAAACTCAAAAAGAACTCAAAAAGAACTAAACAAGAACTCAACAAAAACTCAAAAAGAACTCAAAAAGAACTAAACAAGAACTCAACAAAAACTCAAAAAGAACTCAAAAAGAACTCAAAATGAACTCAACAAGAACTCCACAAGAACTTAACAAGAACTCAACAAGAGCTCAACAAGAACTCAACAAGAATTCAAAAATAACTCAAAAATAACTCAACAAGAACTCAAAATGAACTCAAAATGAACTCAACAAGAACTCCACAAGAACTTAACAAGAACTCAACAAGAACTCAACAAGAACTCAACAAGAACTCAAAAAGAACTCAACAAGAACTCAACAAGAACTCAACAAGAACTCAACAAGAACTCAAAATAACTCAACAAGAACTCAACCAGAGCTCAACAAGAACTCAACAAGAACTCAACAAGAACTCAAAAAGAACTCAACAAGAACTCAACAAGAACTCAAAAATAACTCAACAAGAACTCAACCAGAGCTCAACAAGAACTAAACAAGAACTCAAAAAGAACTAACAAGAACTCCACGAGAACTCAACAAGAACTCCACAAGAACTCCACAAGAACTCAACAACAACTCACAGGATCTCAACAATAACTCAAAAGAGCTCAACAAGAACTAAACAAGAACTCAAAAATAACTCAACAAAAACTCAACAAAAACTCCACAAGAACTCAACAATAACTCAACAAGAACTCAACAAGAACTCAACAAGAACTCAAAAATAACTCAACAAGAGCTCCACAAGAACTTAACAAGAACTCAACAAGAACTCAACAAGAACTCAACAAGAACTCAACAAGAACTCAACAAGAACTCAAAAATAACTCAAAATTAACTCAACAAGAGCTCCACAAGAACTTAACAAGAACTCAACAAGAACTCAACAAGAACTCAAAAATATCTCAACAAGAACTCAAGAAGAACTCAACAAGAACTCAACAAGAACTCAACAAGAACTCAAAAATAACTCAACAAGAACTCAACAAGAACTAAACAAGAACTCAACAAAAACTCAAAAAGAACTCAAAAAGAACTAAACAAGAACTCAACAAAAACTCAAAAAGAACTCAAAAAGAACTAAACAAGAACTCAACAAAAACTCAAAAAGAACTCAAAAAGAACTAAACAAGAACTCAACAAAAACTCAAAAAGAGCTCAAAAAGAACTAAACAAGAACTCAACAAAAACTCAAAAAGAACTCAAAAAGAACTAAACAAGAACTCAACAAAAACTCAAAAAGAACTCAAAAAGAACTCAAAATGAACTCAACAAGAACTCCACAAGAACTCAACAAGAGCTCAACAAGAACTAAACAAGAACTCAACAAAAACTCAAAAAGAACTCAAAAAGAACTAAACAAGAACTCAACAAAAACTCAAAAAGAACTCAAAAAGAACTAAACAAGAACTCAAAAAGAACTCAAAAAGAACTCAAAATGAACTCAACAAGAACTCCACAAGAACTTAACAAGAACTCAACAAGAACTCCACAAGAACTCAACAAGAGCTCAACAAGAACTCAACAAGAACTCAAAAATAACTCAAAAATAACTCAACAAGAACTCAAAATGAACTCAAAATGAACTCAACAAGAACTCCACAAGAACTTAACAAGAACTCAACAAGAACTCAACAAGAACTCAACAAGAACTCAACAAGAACTCAACAAGAACTCAACAAGAACTCAACCAGAGCTCAACAAGAACTCAACAAGAACTCAACAAGAACTCAACAAGAACTCAACAAGAACTCAACAAGAACTCAACAAGAACTCAACCAGAGCTCAACAAGAACTAAACAAGAACTCAAAAAGAACTCAACAAGAACTCCACGAGAACTCAACAAGAACTCCACAAGAACTCCACAAGAACTCAACAACAACTCACAGGATCTCAACAATAACTCAAAAGAGCTCAACAAGAACTAAACAAGAACTCAAAAATAACTCAACAAAAACTCAACAAAAACTCCACAAGAACTCAACAATAACTCAACAAGAACTCAACAAGAACTCAACAAGACCTCAACAAGAACTCAACAAGAACTCAAAAATAACTCAAAATTAACTCAACAAGAGCTCCACAAGAACTTAACAAGAACTCAACAAGAACTCAACAAGACCTCAACAAGAACTCAACAAGAACTCAACAAGAACTCAACATTAACTCAACAAGAGCTCCACAAGAACTTAACAAGAACTCAACAAGAACTCAACAAGAACTCAACAAGAACTCAACAAGAACTCAACCAGAGCTCAACAAGATCTAAACAAGAACTCAAAAAGAACTCAACAAGAACTCAACAAGAACTCAAAAATAACTCAACAAGAACTCAACCAGAGCTCAACAAGATCTAAACAAGAACTCAAAAAGAACTCAACAAGAACTCCACAAGAACTCCACAAGAACTCAACAATAACTCAACAGGATCTCAACAATAACTCAAAAGAGCTCAACAAGAACTAAACAAGAACTCAAAAAGAACTCAACAATTTCTCGGCGGTGAAAGAAGCACAGACATGACAGTGAAAGGAGTCGTGGTTTTTGTTTTCATAGATGATGAAAAAAAATAAAAGTAAAAATAGTGACGGGGCTGTTATTTACCTCAGCTGGACTTCCGTCCAAAATAAGGCGCCTAAAATAAACAGCATGATTATTTTGAGACACGGGAATGGCCGAGACTCTGCATTACACATTCCGGTGTCCTGATCCGAGGGGGAACGTCCCTTGGTTTAAGATGTTCCTTTCATTCAAGTAGAAACTAAAAAAAACAATAGATCTAAAATATAAACACAGGAAAACTAGAAGACGGGAACCGGAGGCGCGGTGCAGCGCTGGAGGAGAAAACACACAATAACTGACTCCGATCCAGCTTTGTTCACTGGTTTGCATTTGAGGAGATACGGTATCTACCTGCTCCCAATGCTGCCACTTCCCAAGAAAGACAAGCTCATTGACCCGGGAAAAGCAGCGGTTGAATGACAGGGAAAGGGAGGTTGAAGTCCATCCCCCGCCATGACGCAGCGGCATTCGGACCAATCACCGCACGGGGAGGTCTCGGGGAGAAAAAGACAAAAGACATAGTTCACCTCGGGGCTTACACTGAGAACACAAGAACCCAGGTCACCGCCTCAAAAACTTCTCCTACTTTTTAAAGTGTACCTCCTCCTTAAGGGCATGTACGTCACAGCAAGGTGACTCCAAATAAGGGCATGCATGTCACAGACAGGGAAGGTGAGACTAGCTACTGTCTAGTATTAGTTTAATATATTTAATATTTTATTATAACATGATTTCTTCTTCACTTCCTTGTGAAAAAACAACACAGAAAACTCCACTTGTTTCTACGAGCGAGAAGTTAAACCAAAATAAAACATTTTACCACCTCATTCTCATCCAATAATCCCTCATTCCAATCCTGCACAAAGAAGTTTTCCGTTTCTGCAAAACTATTTTGTCGCTGCAAAACACAAAACAATAGTAATTAATTTTACAAATACATGAATTTAATCAGTTATTTATTATTTTCTTTAGTTTTCCTGTTTGGCTCCCGCTGCTCAGGGAATATATAAATATTAGAAGTAATTGGCGCGGGTTGTAGTTTGGACGCGGCTCGGCAATAATTGGGACGACGGCGCTGATTGACACATAAAAGCGTCGCTGCGCTGGCGGGAAATTATCTGAGCGGCTGGAATTAGTGAAGGTTTTCTGCCGACCGCCGCAAAATAAGATTAATACCAGGACAAAATGCAAGTTCTCCATGTATTAGTGAAGGAGCTAATGAGGATTTGAGGAGGCTTGGCGTGGGTTCCCCACCTGAGGGCACGCTGAGATATTTTTACGGCTTAAGCTCGCGCTGCACGCTGCCAGGATCGGCCATGTTGGATTTCCTCCAAGACCGTGGAGACGTTTTTCTGTCGAGGAGGAAGAAAGAGGAAAAAAGTCAAAAGGAGTCGAGCGAGTGGAAGCGGAGCCAACGGAGCTCGGGGTCTTCAGTCGAATCCAAACCACCGAGCGTGTTCTCCTGCTGTGAGGGTTAGGTACAAGCACCGTACTTCAGTAAAGTCCATGTTGTTTATTAAATATAATAAATCCTTTTCTTAAACTAAAGGTGCAAATCTGACTGTAATGAAGTAAGTACCCCGGTACCCCCCAACCGAAAACCCCCGAAAGATCCTCTCTAGAGCCAGTGTTTGGTTTGTCCCTTCTGGGCCACTGTAGAAACATGGCGGTGCAACATGGCGGCCTCCGTCCAGCGTACCCGCCCCCTATGGAGATAAAAACGTCTCATTCCCAGGAAACGAAAACACAAGCATTCTTATTTTGATGGGATTGTACACAAGTTCAAACAGGCTTATCAATATTATATTTCATTTCTGACAAGTCTGTACATTCTACACACTGCACCTTTAAGTACAGTAACAAAGTACTTGTACTGAGTTACTTTCCATCTGCAATGGGTGGCCCGCGGCCCCCATCAAGCCTGTGAAGATGTCACTTCCGGTCCCCAAATCTCTACAATGACGAGTAGGATTCATTAAATGATTTTTAAATTGTTAAAAAAATGTTTGAAAACAGTTCTATTCAACAATTTAAAATTAATACAAACACATATCAAGACATTTAATAATGTATGCCGCAGTGAAAAGATTGAGTCTTTAAGCGTTTTAAGTATTTAAGCTTACTTATGATAAATCAGCAGCATCTCTACAGTATCTACATTATTTAAAGTATTTCTTCCTGCCTCGTTGGCTTGAAGCAGGAACCATGAAAACACCTTTGATTCTGATGAGGATGTCGTTCTTTTTTTAATTATTGTTGTGATTATTATCTATTATCACTGCAGTGGGATGCAAGGCTCTGTTTTTCCACGTGTCCTGTAACTGCTCTTTCAATTTGCTGTAATTCATCAAGACTGTTTTGTGTGTTTTCTCTCTTTATATGTTTTGGAAGGTCGATGTGAGGAGAGTATTAATCACTGGACGATGCGAGGACCTCCTCGCCTCCCGCAGGAGCAAATGTACATTAAAGGGGCATTCCGCACAAAGACCCTGCAAAGCCATTCAGGAAAACACAATGTCAGCTGAAAAACAGCACAAGGAGTGTGGAATAAATCCAATGGAGGAGTGGGAGGTGGAGGAGATGAAGGGGATGGAGAAGAATGTGGAGAGGAAGACGTGTAGAAGAATGTGGAGGAGAAAGGGTAAAGGAGGAGGTGAAAAGGAGGAGGTGGGGCAGGAGTGAGCTTGAGTGCGCTTTAATCAAAAAGCAGAGGAGCCATTTCACCGGCCACCATCAAGCATGTGCATGTGTGTGTGTGTGCAAGCATGTGTTGTGGAGTGTCGTGTGACGATTAAAGTCTGTTTCTTTCTTTCTTCTTTCTTTCTTAATCTCTAAATCACATCTTTATTCAGGAGGGTGGGACGTGTAGAGGTAAAGATGTAGAATGAGGTGTCGGAGCAGGTGTAGAAGTGGGTGTGGGGAATGAGGTGCAGAAGGAGGTAGAGAGGAGTTGAAGAGAAGGAGGTGTAGAAGAAAGTGGCGAGAGGGAGGTGGAGCGGAGGAGCTGTAGAAGCAGGTGGAGCAGGAGCGTGCTCGTTGTTTCGAGCTGAATGTGTAACTCATCTTAATTCCCGAGGGAAGGAGGTGTGGGAGGAGGTGGAGAGATGGAGGTGGAGAGATGGAGAGATGGAGGTGGAGAGGAGGAGGACATGCTGAATATCTAACTCTCATCTTTCTTCAGGAGAAGCAACGTTTCTTCTGACAGACCCAGAGGGGAATGTCCCTTTAAATCAAACATGTGATATAGACTGTATGTGTACAGTGTGTGTGTACGTACAGTTTGTACGAATATGTATTTGTACTCTTGGAAAACATCGCATTTGCATACCCTGCTATCGATTTATCGAGTCAGTTTGGCTCCTGGGAAAATAAATCTCATGTTATTATTGTTATTGTTATTAATATTAATACGCCCTCCGTTGGCTTTTCCATTTCCTGGTGCTCACACTTCGTGACCCCGGCGACCTCTGGAATTCCTCCCACGCTGAGCTGAGTTATTCTCTTTAATTTGTCGTTTTATGTATCGAGCCGGATTGCAGCTGCTCGTCTTGGGGTCCATCACCTCCCGTATTTCTCCGTGTCCAACCATGTAAAATCTTATTATAAATATTTGGACCTGGAGCCAAACGAGCAGCTGCATGACAGTGTTGGCGTCTTGATTATCAATTTGTGTCGTGCAGGAAAACGGTGTAAATCATCACCGTGGAGACGGTAAACAATGGTAAATAACGCGTGTCCCTGAGATTTATTTTAGTTGTGGTTGAATTCATTGAAGGTGAAGTTGATTTTCCTCTTTGGTAAACATGGAATATGTCATCCAATTTAGCTGCAAAACACAAAGCTCAAATATTAATACATTTCCCCTGAATTATGAATTGAATCAATGTTTACTTGTGCTTTAGTTTTCCTGTTATGTGGGGAATAAATAGATATTAAAAACAATTTGCCGAGGCTGTAATTTGGCCGTTAAACGGAGCCGGACGCAGCTCGGCGGTACTTCAGGTCTCAGGTTCCCATGCAGTTACAGGGGTATCGATGTAGGGGCGCTCTCCGCAACGAGGCCATGGGCCCTTCCAGGCCATGGACCCCTTCACACGCCCACCCACACACATACACACACACACACACACACACACACACACACACACAGTGGAGTGCTATGGCAGGGCGTCTCCGCGGTAACGAGGCCGAGGTAATGGAGTGTTTAATCCGCCTCGGAGCACGGATGCTGTTATGATTATGGATATGACAGCGGCACTCCACACCTTGAGAATGTGATGATTCTACACGTGTTGGTTGTCACCTTGCGTTAAGCGCTTGTTTTATCACTGTCAGCAACAGATGTCTCCATCCTCCATCCCTCCACCCTCCACCCCTCCTCCCTCCACCCGTCCTCCACTCCTGGAGCGGCTGCCGGAGATGCCGGCCCACGCCAAACAAGGAGAGGCTGTTTGGAGCGGCACTCTTTCAATTCCCCCTTTAAGTTGCTCTGAAGTCTATAAACCCCATGTTTACACGGGAGATATTAACCCTCCTCCTCCACCCCCTCCCACCATCTGACTCAATTTGGTGTCACAGAAATGTCTCGGGCGGAGGAAGGAGCCATTTACCTTCAATCCCCCCCGGAGCAGCCAGACGGAGACGTTCCGCCGGCTGCAACTGCAATTCATCACCTCTTTCCAGGGCGGAGCAGCGCCACTGGCCACTAGGACCTCTGAGGGTTTCAGCCCACGGCCCTACATGTCTGCATCCCTACATGTCTGCATCCCTACATGTCTGCATCCCTACATGTCTGCATCCCTACATGTCTGCATCCCTACATGTCTGCATCCCTACATGTCTGCATCCCTACATGTCTGCATCCCTACATGTCTGCATCCCTACATGTCTGCATCCCTGCATGTCTGCATCCCTACATGTCTGCATCCCTACATGTCTGCATCCCTACATGTCTGCATCCCTGCATGTCTGCATCCCTACATGTCTGCAGCCCTACATGTCTGCATCCCAACATGTCTGCAGCCCTACATGTCTGCATCCCTACATGTCTGCATCACTACATGTCTGCAGCCCTACATATCTGCATCCCTGCATGTCTGCATCCCTACATATCTGCAGCCCTACATGTCTGCAGCCCTACATGTCTGCATCCCTACATGTCTGCATCCCTACATATCTGCATCCCTGCATGTCTGCATCCCTACATGTCTGCAGCCCTACATGTCTGCATCCCTACATGTCTGCATCCCTACATATCTGCATCCCTACATGTCTGCATACCTACATGTCTGCAGCCCTACATGTCTGCATCCCTACATGTCTGCAGCCCTGCATGTCTGCATCCTTGCATCCCTGCATGTCTGCATCCTTGCATCCCTGCATATCTGCAGCCCTACATGTCTGCATCCCTACATGTCTCCATCCCTGCATGTCTGCAGCCCTGCATGTCTGCATCCTTGCATCCCTGCATATCTGCAGCCCTACATGTCTGCATCCCTACATGTCTGCAGCCCTCCAGCTTCAGCCCTTCAACCCATCCCTTTAGGCCTTTAGCCCCACGGCACAGCATCCCCAAGGCCCTTCAGCCCTCCATCCCTGCAGTCCTATGTCTCTGCATTCCTTCAGCCATGCGGCCCTTCAACCCTGCAGTCCACAGTTCTCATAAAGCTGCTGGATCCGTCATCCCTCGCCCAACACAGCAATGCAGCGCTTTGGGCTTCAATGGAGCTGTGAGCGGACATGTTGGATCATTGGGATGCCATGCTGCTAAACAGGCGTATAAAAATTGATCGCTCTGCATCTGCTGGGACCCAATCGATAGGTGTGGAGGAGCGGTTTGATCGTGGGGCTGACGAGGGCGTGGCCACTTCCTGTTTGCTCTGAGGTGAAACGAAAAGAGATTAACTGAATATGAAATTAAATACGACCTATTGATGAATCACAATGAGATGAAAATGTGGTGTACGTACCTGGTGTTATCTTCAAAGTCGATGTGTTCTATACATAAAACCAGGAGCGCAGTTGAGCCAGAATGTGGTGCGGAAGTGGTGATTTGAGTTTGGACTCAATCGATAGATACTTTATGAATCGCTGGAGGGAAATTTCAGTGTCACAGCAGCCTGCATAAAAAATGGCAATAATAATAATAATAACAAGAAGAAGAAGAAGAATAACAAATAGAAATAAGAAAATGGCAAGGAGACTGAGATTCTCCTGGAAACGAGATTTCTGGCTGAAATATAATAAACTAGGATATGAGGTTGTTTTGGTGTCTTGTCCGTTGGGTGTGAGACATTTGTTAATGTGGGAGAGTAAGACAGGGTTCAAGTCTTTATGTTGTGTATGGAAGAGAGAGAGCGAGAGGGATGAGAAAGGGGTGAGAGAGAGAGGGAGGGAATGCCAGTTGAACTCTGTGTAAGGTTTAATTGTCCATCACATTTCTTGGAGCCTGCAGCTCGGAGCTCCGTCATGAAGCAGCTCTCTGTGCTCGGTGAACTGGACCGAGTGGAGCTGACATGATGATGGAGGGGGTCCGGACGGAGGAGACCCCAGCCTCCCCCCAGGACGAACCGCCCCACTTCATCCGTTAGGAAACCTCAAAACGCAGCGAGAGGAGTATCTGGAGGAGGGGTGGGGTGAGCCGACTCTAAAGCAGGGTCCCCACCCCACCCCCAACCCACCCCCACCACCCCTCCCCCACCTCCCGAAAGCCTGTGGGGGGGACGCGTCCACAGAGCCGCCAGTCAACGCAGCGCTGGCCGCTCTCCAAAGCATCTTGGCTGATTTGCATTTGAGCCGTTACACCTCGAGGCCCTGCTGGACGGACGCCCCCCACGCCGGGCCCAACGGACCCCCGGAGCCGGGCGAAGCGTCCCTCCGCAACAACTCACGGTTAACACGAGTGTCTCTGAGAATCCCCCCAAATCCTCAAATAAACAGAGTTAAGCGCCAAGACGGAGATAGACTGCCGGCTCCTCAGAGCGTGGAGTGTTTCCTCGTCTTAACCTTTAGAGCGCTGGTAAATATCTGCTGCCAAAACAAACAGCAGACACACACACACACACACACACACACACACACACACACACACACAAACACTACACACACACACACACACACACACTTCGCACGCTACACACACACAACACGCTACACACACACAACACACTACACACACACGACACACTACACACACACGACACACTACACACACACTATGCACACTACACTCACACACTAAAGACAAACAGCCTTTGTTTGTATATTTGGGGGGTTCCACACATTTGAACATTAATTCAATTTTTCTTTTAGGATTAAATTGAATAAAAATGCAACAATAACACATCGATCCAATGTGATGCAGATTCACTGCAATAGCACTGGATGTTATATATAATATAGTATATATCAAGTATGATATACAGTATATAGGAAAAACAGGAAATGCACAGGAAAAGCACTTTACCCTAATATTATATATATTTTGTATTATATATTATTATAATATAGTATTATATATGATATACTATTATATATGTATTTATTATATATGATAATATTTATTTTAGAATTAATTGATACCAGTGGGCCAGTCACCAGCCTGCTAGCAGAAGGCCTGATAGTCGCCAGCATGCTTCCAGGCCTGGACATTCCCTTCAGGCACCCCGGACTGCTCATCCCCCGCCTGCACTCCCGTCAAATAGATGAGGGTTTGTGAGCCTGGAGCCGACCCTTGGCTTCGCCCTCAGACCTGCGCCGGATGGCCTGGCAGTCATCTGTCTTGTTCCAGTCCTCGAGTATCCCCAGCAGTCCCCCTTCTGAGGGGCAAGCCTCGCCTTCTTCTCCAGGGACCCTCCTAAGTCCCCCAGGAGGGGTAGCGTGGTTCCAAGGATCGCTCCCCAGTCTCCATTGTCCGGGACCACCGTGTCTCCGAGCGCCACAGAGTTTTCGCTGCCCTGCTTGCCCTTCAACTGGCATGACTTTGGAGCTACAGAGGAAGGGTTTGAAAGCGAAGAGCCAGCTTTCTTTAGGCTCCTCGCTATCTCCAGGATCCCAATTTGCCCAGATGTTAGCGTTTAACAGGTGGAGGTTATACACCCACCCTTCTCCGCCTCCCATTTCTCCAAAGCCTGTAATTCCAGCTTCTCCTGCCGAGGCTCAGAACATTCCTGAATCGTTGGCCGATCCTTCTGAGGCTCAGCACGTTCCTGAGTCATTGGCCGATCCCGATAAGGCTCACCCTGTTGCTGTTCCCGAGCCGTCACCCTCCCCTCCCAAGGCCCAGCACGTTCCTTAGTCGTTGGCCGATCCTGATGAGGCTCCGCCAGTTTCGGTTCCCGAGCCGTCAGCCGCCTCTCCTTATTTCCACTTCTACTGTGGCTCAGTCCACTTCTGGTCCCGAGCCATGGGTTGCCCCTGTCAACGCCCGGCCTCTCAGCCACCCTCCTAAGTGGCCCCGCCTACAGGGTCATCCTCCGGAGCAGCTCCGCTCATCTACCCCGAGATCTGGTCAACCCCCCGAGCAGTCTCCTGTTCGCTTGGGCAGGGTTCCAGCTCCCCGGCCATCCGCCTGATGGGTGCTTTGCTTCCTTTGCCCACCTCTGGACCCCCTCCAACTGCTCAGGTAAACCTGCTGGGATGTCTGAGACCCGTCCCTTGGGGGGGGTACTGTCAGGATCCTGCACTGCTGCTTGCTTGTCATCAGTCCCTCATTAGCTCCCTCTGTCTGTCTCTGGTTCCACATCCCTGCCACTGCACACCTGTCCCCAGTCAGCAATCTCACCGCCTGTCTTCACGTTCCTCATCACTCCAATGGAATTTTACCGGGCCTCCATTCACTCTGTCTCCGTCATATCGTCGTGTCTGTGTGTCTGAGTGTAGTGTGTATTGAATTCTCGTTCCTTTCTACAATCCCAATTCACTGCCTGTTCCTGGACCCTGATTCACTACCGATAAGTTTTCCCGTTGACTGTTCCCCTGGTTTTGACCCCTGCCTGTTCTACATTAAACCTTGCACCTATTCCTGAGACTTTGTAGTGTCCTGCATTTGGGTTCACCAGACCGTAGCCGTAACAGTGATGGATGGATGATGGATGCAGGGATGGGAGTGATGAATGGAGGGATGAAAGTGATGGATCGAGGGAAGGAAGGGATGGATGAAGGAAAGGAAATGATGGATGGAGGGATGGATGGTGGGAAGGAAGTGATGGATGGAAGGAAGGACATGATGGATGGTGAAAGGATGGATGGGATGGATGGCTGAGTGGAGGGATGGGGTGGATGGCTGAGTGGATGGATGGATGATGGATGGGGGGAAGGAAATGATGGATGATGAAAAGATGGAAGTGACTGATGGAAGTGATGAATGGTGAAAGGATGGAAGTGATGGATGATGGAGGGATGGAAGTTGTTCATGGAGGAGCTGCGTTCGCTTCTACTCGAGTTGGATAAAAAAAAAACCTGAACTTTTATTTGAAATTTGAAAACTGATCAAACTGGTGCTGCTTACAAGGCTCGATGAGAGAAAATGCAAATATTAAAATGTGAAGATGGAAACAGGCTCCAGGAGCCGTGAGGTGTCACCGCTGAATATTTTGGGAGCCATGAAAAATCTGGAAATGTTGAAAATGATTGAACAAAGTCCAGATTTTTTTATGTCCTCAACCTCTCTTTTGGGTGGATCAATCAACTCCCATCTCGCAGTTTAACCCCTCAATGGACTCCATATAGATTTAGTATATATATAAAGATATAGTATAGATATGTTATGGATATAGATATAACCCTAACCCTAACATTTGTTCCCTCCATTCCGTTACCCCTCCATCCCTCCATCTCTCCGTCCCTCCACCCCTTCATCCCTACTTCCCTCCATGCCTCATTCCCTCATCCCTCCACCCCTCCATCCCTACATACCTCCATCCCTTGACCCCTCCATCCCTCCTTCCTTCCATACCTCCATCCCTCCCTCCCCTCTTACCTACATCACTCCATTTATCCTTCCCTCCATCCCTCCTTCCCTCCATCCTGTTGAGGTGGAAGGTGACCACAGTAGGCTGGCACAGGAAACCTCCCCCCTGCGTCCCCCCTGCGTCCCCCCTGCGTCCCCCCTGCGTCCCCGTCCCCCCCGTCCCCCCTGGGCGTGGCCATGTTTGATGGACGTGTTTTTCCCGCTCTCAATTCATTCCCCGTAATTAAGCGTTGACTTGATCACACAGAGGAAAAAAGGAGGATTATGGGATGTGAGATGAAAGCAGCAGATTATCGCTCTGATCGCTATCACGCGCTAATGCCCAAAACACGCTCGGCTTCATCCACGTTCGTTCGCCGGGCGGCAGCTCTGAAAAACACCCCAAAACTTTCTCGACAGACTGTTCGGGGGAGGGGGGGGGGGGGGTGTTGAAAGGACCATATGCTCAGTGTGATGATGATGATGATGATGGTTGATGATGAAGAGTTGGTTTAAAAAAAGTACAAATCAACACAGAGATGAAGGTCTTCAATACACCATCAGTACACCTTCACTGCCACACCTAGAACCCTTCGCCAGCGCTTACAATTCAGTGATGATACGCTAAGACAAAATTAATAGACAAAAAATATATATATTTATATCTATAAAAAATATATAATAATAAAAAATGTGGGAGATGTACAGAGCTGTAGTAACTACAGGGGAATAAAGTTGATCAGCCACAGCATGAAGCTATGGGCAAGTGTAGTGGAGGCCAGGTTAAGAGGAGCGGTGGGGATCAGCGAGCAGCAGTATGGTTTCGTGCCAGGAAAGAGTACTACAGATGCAATGTTTGCTTTAAGAACGCTGATGGAAAAGTACAGGGAAGGACAGAGGGAGTTGACTGCGTCTTTGTCGATTTAGAGAAAGTGTATGATAGGGTTCCAAGAGAGGAAGTGTGATATTGCATGAGGAATTCGGGGGTGGCAGAGAAATACGTAAGAGTGGTGCAGGATATGTATGAGGGCAGTCAGACAGTAGTAAGGTGTGCAATAGGCGTGACCAAGGCATCAAAGTATCAAGGATCAGCCTTTCCACTCTTTATCTTCTTTAATGCTCTTCTCACCTCATCCTTGCTAATTTGCTGCACTTCTTGATCCACTATCCCCACATCATCCACTCTTCTCTCCCTCTCGTTTTCTTCATTCATCAACTCCTCAAAGTTCTCCTTCCACCTTCTCAACACACTCTCCTCACTAGTCAGCACATTCCCATCATTATCCTTCATCACCCTAACCTGTTGTACATCCTTACTTTGTTTTGTTTTACCAATCGGTACAAGTCCTTTTCTCCTTCCTTACTGTCCAACCTCTCATACAACTCGTCGTACACCTTTTCCTTTTCCTTTGCCACTTCTCTCTTCGCCTTGCGCCGCATCAGCTTGAACTCCTGTCTCTCTTTCTTCATCTCTGACTTTCCCATTTCTTCTTCGCCAACCTCTTCTGCTCGATGCTCTCCTGTACTTCCTCATTCCACCACCAAGAGTCCTTGTCTTCCTTCCTCTTCCCACATGATTCACCGATTACCTTCTTGGCGTCTCCCTCACCACTTGTGCAGTTGTTTCCCAGTCATCTGGTGACCCTTCATTCCCACCTATTGCCCGCCTTACCTCTTCCCTAAATTGCATGCAACATTCCTCCTTTTTTTAACCCAATGCTGCCTAGCAACACACTCCCCTACCACCACTTTGCAGTCACTCATCTCTTTCAGATTGCACCTCCTGCATAAGATGTAGTCCACCTGTGTGCACCTTCCTCTACTCTTGAATGTCACCCTGTGATCCTCCCTCTTCTTGAAATACGTATTCACAACAGCCAATTCCATCCTTTTGGTGAAATCCACCATCTGTCCTTCCACATTCCGCTCCTTGACACCATACTTACCTGTCACCTTCTCGTCACCTATGTCTCTGATCCCTTCGCCAACATGCCCATTGAGATCTGCTTCAACGACTCTCTCTCTTCCCTTGGGGACGCTCTCCACCACTACATCCAACTCACTAAAGAATTATTTTTTCTCTTCCATCTCACACCCAACCTGAGCATATGCACTGACCAAATTCTTTACCACCCCATCAATGGGGTGATTATGAATACTCATCCATGCTCATCACTGTCTGACACTCTGGTCACCTCCAAAACACTCTTGACATATTCTTCCTTCAAGACCATCCCCATCCCATTTCTCCTGCCATCCACTCCATGGTAGAACAGTTTGCTCGATACTCCTGGCCTTACTCCCCTTCCACCTTGTCTCTTGTACACATAGTACATCTACCTTCCTTCTCTCCATCATGTCAGCCAGCTCTCTCTCTTTACCCTTCATAGTGCCAACGTTCAAAGTTCCTACTCTCAACTCTACTCTCCTTCCCTTCTTCCTCTCCTGCTGTCTCCGGATACGCCTTCCCCCTCTTCTTCTTCTTCTTCTTCTTCTTCTTCTTCTTCTTCTTCTTTGGCCGACAGCAGCACAATTTCCACTGGCACCCTGTTGGCTAACGGCACCAGTGGCAGTGGTTGTTAACCCGGACCTCCACCCATCCTGTATGGAAATCAGATTTGTTGTCCTCGTGTTTGATTTGCATGGTTTTTACGCCCTTCCCGATGCAACCCTCTCCATTCATCTGGGCTTCGGACCGGCACTGATGATACACTGGCTTGTGCACGCCCAGTGGCTAGATTATTATATATATATATATATATATATATATATATATATATATATATATATATTATATCACTATATATATATATTACAATAATATATATAAGTATATATAAAATAATAATATATAACAGTATATACATATATAACAATATTATATAACAGTATATATATATATAATAATAATATATCCCACCCCTTGACAGGTGCCATTGGAACCAGATGATCAATGTTATTCACTTCACCTGTCGCTGCTT
>NC_137195.1:2493187-2498187 GCF_960531495.2 Zeus faber
GCCCTATTGTGAGAAATTACCCAGAATTCCCGGACGGACAGTGAACGCTGAGCCTGTTTTCAAAGGCTCCACAGATAAACGATGCTTGACCGGAGCGCCCTGGGTCCGGTCCGCCGTCGCTTCACCCACCTGGGGGTCCTCAGGGTCTCGGGGTTTCCAGGGCCCGGCCGGGTGGAGTCCTCGAGGGGGGCGTGTTCCGTCTCCCGGCGGGGGCTCATGCTGGCTGTCAGGTGTCGGGTGGAGTTAGCGTTTGGCCCCGGGGGAACGAGCGCTCCGTTGTTTTTCTCCAGCGCCACAGTCGTTGTCACACCAGATCTGTGGCCGCCGGGCGGAGATGGAGTCTGGCTCCATGTCCGGTGGAGGTAGAGACAAAGCGGGAGTGTTCTTGCAGTGGTCTCTTTCCGTGTTGGGTGGAGGTAAAGACGGAGCGGAAGGGTTCTTGCAGAGGTAAGGCTCCGTGTCAGGTGGAGGTAGAGATGGCGAGGGTGGTGGAGGTGGGGGAGGGTGCATCCACCTCTGGTCCAATTGGCTTTGAGATGGACTCAAGTCATTAGAAACAAACAGGTTCCCTTCAGGTGAAACCCTCTGAACTTGGAGCTCCATCTGCAATGGTTCAGGTTTTTCTGATCTCCAGGTCGTTCACTGACCTCAAGGTTGTTTTCTGGCTTCAGGGTCGTTTATTAACCTCAAGGTCCTTTTTACTGACCTCAAAGTCATTTACTGACTTCAAGGTCATTCATTGACCTCAAGGTCGTTATGGCAGATCCGCCTGCAACACCCCACCCGAGTGGTGTATTCAGAGACCTCCAACACAGAGACACAGACAATGGGGTTTAAAACACACCAGTTTATTGTCGAGAGTGAGCTAGCTGGAACAAGCCTGGAGTACATGTAAGTGTGTCATGACAAGGGCTCCTCTCGTGAGTGTGTGTGGGGATGGGGGTTTAATCGGTTGCTCGTTCCCAAATGCAATAAGCGACAGGTGTACAGCCACACTGACCCTGGGCCTGATCACCTAGACCCAGAAAAGGTGTAGCTGCTCAAACCACACCCTCCCCACACCACGGTCCTTTACTGACTTCAAGGTGAGACGTCCAACGTCACCTGATTCAATCGTTCACTGAATGACGTCCTTCTGATGACTTTCACTTTTTCTGCAGAATTCCAATTTTTATCAGCTTTATACGCTTTGAACTCATTTGATATTTCATGGGAACATTATTGGACTCCGACCCGGCTGCTGCATGTTGCTGTGTATTTTTTTTTTTTTTTCATCAAACCTTTGTTGGTAATTTATAGTTTGACCGAACGTTCTTGTCATGGAGCTCGTGCGCCTCACACCGTGGTTGGAGATGCTGTGACGTAGCGCCCCCTAGAGAGCCTCTAGAGATGAGTGGACAAACTTCAATTCCATTCAAAGCAGCGATTTGAAGTTGAAATTGAAGCTTGTTTTGAGCTTTTCCAGCTTCATGACTGGTTCAGTAAATAATGGACCAAACTGAGCTTCAGCCCGTTTACTCCTCATTTGATAATTCCATTAGAATAAGTGGATCGATCTTTGTGGATCATTCATTTGTGAGCGATCATGGTCTGTCATATATTCTTATATTTGTTCCTGTAACAAATGATCTTGGTCAAGTAATTACAGTGTGTTTCTTTGTCCCTGCCTTTGCTCCTTGAGGTTTGAGATTGTAGTGGTTGAGGTTTGAATCAATGAAAACACAGGAATCACATGATGATGAATTCACACTTGTCTAGACGGGCTTCGATTTATTTTCCTGTTGTTATTGTATCCTGGGTTAACCTCTGTCCAGGGAATAGCATCAGCCGGCATCTGGACATGAATTTATTTTCAAATAATTATGCCACTATGAGTGAGTAAACCTGCTTGATGCGAACATTGCTGTGACTTTACTGGGACATTTCACAGGAGTTAGATATTAACATACTGTTGTCCAAGAGTAGAGTATGAGTCTACTGTAGTGGGCGGGATAAGAACCTGAAGAACAACTGCAACAGGTTTCTGGTGCAGTTGACAACATTGTTAAACACAAGGTAGGTGCTGTGTTTGGAACATGGATTATGTAGTTTACAGTCTTCCTGAATTGCAGTTAGTTGTCAAGATTCAATATTCAAGAGGTTTATTGGTCACATACACATACATACTTCCATACATACACTACTCACAAAAATTTAGGGATAATTGGCTTTCAGGTGAAATTTCAGGATGAACCTAACATGCACTATAACCTTTACAGGTGAACTTAATTTGACCTTCTCTAAACTTTTGAATGCACATGTCCAACTGTTCAATGTTTCAGTACTTTTTGCACAACTTGCTGTTCTCTAACAAGGAGCTGAACGGAAAAATTCACAACAGGTGTTTGATCCATGAATCCACCAATACATTTCCTGGTTCAATTAGAATTGGTATTTAAACAGTCCTCTTCATCATGCTGTTCACATGTTGACATCATGAGACCAAGACCACACCAACAACTGATCAACAGCACCTCGCCTGGTGAGGCTTCAAACAGGATGTTGTCAGAGGGAAGTGGCCACTGAGCTTAGAGTGTCACAGAGTGTCATCAGCAGGTTGCAACAGAGATGCAGAGACTGGAAGAGTCACAGAAAGGCATAGAAGTGGACGTCCTTTGGCCACATCCCACACTGATGAGCGCTTCATTGTGAACAGTGCCCTGCGCAACCGCATGATGATGCCACTCAACTCCAGACACATTTAAGGAAGGTGAGAGGCACCAAGTGTCACATCAGACCATTCAAAACTGTTTACATCAGCGTGGTCTACGTGCTAGACCACCTGCAAGGGCACCTGACCACACCACCAGGCACAGGCATCATGGTCTTGCAGGGGCCAGGGAGCATTTACGCTGGACGAGGGACCAAAGGCCTCAGTGCTGTTTTCTGATGACAGTCGATTCACGTTGAGCAGAAATGATGGAGACGTCAAGGAGAGCGCTACGCATCAGCCACTGTTGTCACCAGACGAGCCTTTGGTGGTGGTAGTGTTACAGTGTGTCTAGTCAATACAGCACTGCCCTACACTTTGTGAATGGTACAGTGACAAGCCCATACTACCTGAATAACATCATTCATCCAGTCATTGTGTCCCTGCATGAACAACACAGGCCTCATTTCATCTTCATGGACGACAATGCTCCAGCTCATGGAGGTGGCATCATTAGGGAACGGCTGCTGGAGACTGGGGCACCTCAAATGGAGTGGCCTGCACTTTCTCCAGACCTAAATCCCATAGAAAACCTATGGGATCAGCTGAGTGGCCGTGTAGAGGCTCCTAACTCTGTACCCAAGAACCTCAATGACCTGAGGGCCGCCCTTCAAGAAGAGTGGGGGGCCAGGCCTCAGCAGACAATAAGTCGACTTGTGAACAGCATGAGACGTGGTTGTCAAGCTGTAATTGATGCTCAAGGGCACATGGCAAGTTATTGAGACATTGACATTTTTTGTTGTGGTAAACCCACCACTGTTGTTGGCTTTTGTTTCAATAAATTGTTTGCGATGAGGAAACCACCATTGCATGCTTCTACATAAATTCCCTACTTTCATCATGTAATATCACTGTAGCGTGAACTTTTTACATTTTCCATAAATTTCACCCTAAAGCCAAATATCCCGGACTTTTTGTGAGTAGTGTATATGCAGTGAAATGTCAATGCAACGCACCCGGTGATTACGCACAATATGTTCTAGACTGAACACAATAGCAGCCTAATTTCTACTTGACTAACTAACTGATTTCTAAAACGTAATTTAGTAAAAAAGTCGAAGAATATAGAATAAAATAAAATAAGAACTCAAAGGTAATGCAGAGTCGGGGTACAAAATAGAAATAAATGGAATAGACTTATGTATATGCGATAGGCTATTATGTATATACAGATATGTGCATTAAAGTGAATAAAGTGAGGTAGTGTGCGTGGAGATATACAGTACAGTGTACAACATAACGGCACAGCAATACAGCAACACCGAACAGAACAGCAATACAGCACAGTATGCAGTAACCCAGAACAGTGATACAGTATGCAGTACAGTATGTTACATACAGTACAGTAAGGTAGTGGAGCCTATGTGTGTGGCCCAGTGAGGAACTCTGGTGAGGTCAGCATTGACAGTTCTTATGGCTTGTGGGAAGAAACTCCGTCTCAGTCTCTGTTCTCGCTGTGTGACTGCGGTGGCACTTGCCTGACCGCAGCAGCTGGAACTGTCCGTGGTTGGGGTGGTGAGGATCCTTCATGACCCTATGGGCTCTGCTACTACACCAGGTAGCAGTTTCAGTGGTGGGTTCAGCTGAATGCACCACCCTCTGCAGGGCCCACCTGTCCTGAGCAATACAGTTCTCAAACCAGGCAGTGATGTTGCCTGTCAGGATGCTCTCCACTGCTCCACAGTAGAAGGACTTAAGGATCCTCACGGAGATCCGGAATTTCCTCAGCTGCCTGAGGTGGTGAAGACGCTGCCTCGCCTTTCTCACCAGAGTGTCTGTTTGTAAAGTCCATGTTTAGTCGTTTGTGATGTGGACTCCCAGGTACTTGAAGCTGCTCACCTGTCCACAGAAGTCCCATTAATTACCAGGGGCGCGTGCGTCCTCGATTGTGATCCTCGCCTAAAGTCCACATTCAGCTCCTTAGTTTTGCTGACATTCAGGTGGAGGCTTTTGTCCTGGCACCAGAGTGACAGGTCAGTCACCTCCTCGCGGTAGGCCTTCTCATCGCCGTCATTGATCAGGCCACCACCACGACGGTGTCGTCAGCAAACTTGATGATGGTGTTGGAGCTGGACCTGGCCACACAGTCATGTATGTACAGGGAGTACAGTAGGGGGCTGAGGACGCAGCCCTGGGGGGATCCTGTGTTCAGGGTGAGGGAGCTGGACATGTATTACCAGAAGACATTTGGAGGAAACTAAATGCAGCATATTAGATGTCATAAACATAAACGCTTCTGACAACTGACATG
>NC_137195.1:2503187-2508187 GCF_960531495.2 Zeus faber
CCGGAGACAACGGCTCATTTGTCACTTCTTAGTCACCGTGACGACCGAGACGCAGAACATCTGCTGCTGTCCCTTCAAACAAATTCAAATCACTGTTCGGCATCAAAACAAACAGGAAGTAGACGCCTGTGGAGCAGACAACGTGAAATAAGGTGATAACAGCTCGTAAGAAACTGGAGCATGTGAGGGTGTCGGGAGGAACGTTGGAAAGTAATGTAGTAATGTGGGAGTAACGTGTGACAAAGTAATGTTACAATGAGGGTAATGTTGTAAAGTAATGTTGTAAAGTCCTAACGTGGGAGTAACTTTGTAATGGAACATTGTAATGTGGGAGTAACAATAAGTAATGTTGTAACATAGGAGTTATGTTAGAAAGTAATGTTGTAATGTGAGAGTAACGTGTGAAGTAATGTTGTAATGTGAGAGTAATGCTGTGAAGTAATGTTGTAATGTGTGGGTAACGCTGTGAAGTAATGTTGTAATGTGAGAGTAAAGCTGTGAAGTAATGTTGTAATGTGAGAGTAATGTGTGAAGTAATGTTGAAATGTGAGAGTAACGCTGTGAAGTAATGTTGTAATGTGGGAGTAATGCTGTGAAGTAATGTTGTAATGTGAGAGTAATGCTGTGAAGTAATGTTGTAACGTGAGAGTAACGCTGTGAATTAATGTTGTAATGTGAGAGTAACGCTGTGAAGTAATGTTGTAATGTGGGAGTAACGCTGTGAAGTAATGTTGTAATGTGAGAGTAACGCTGTGAATTAATGTTGTAATGTGAGGGTAACGCTGTGAAGTAATGTTGTAATGTGAGAGTAACGCTGTGAAGTAATGTTGTAATCTGAGAGTAATGCTGTGAAGTAATGTTGTAATGTGAGAGTAACGCTGTGAAGTAATGTTGTAATGTGTGGGTCAACGCTGTGAAGTAATGTTGTAATGTGAGAGTAACGCTGTGAGGTAATGTTGTAATGTGAGAGTAACGCTGTGAAGTAATGTTGTAATGTGTGGGTAACGCTGTGAAGTAATATTGTAATGTGAGAGTAACGCTGTGAAGTAATGTTGTAATGTGAGAGTAACGCTGTGAAGTAATGTTGTAATGTGAGAGTAACGCTGTGAAGTAATGTTGTAATGTGAGAGTAACGCTGTGAATAAATGTTGTAACGTGAGAGTAACGCTGTGAAGTAATGTTGTAACGTGAGAGTAACGCTGTGAAGTAATGTTGTAATGTGAGAGTAACGCTGTGAATTAATGTTGTAACGTGAGAGTAATGCTGTGAAGTAATGTTGTAATGTGAGAGTAACGCTGTGAAGTAATGTTGTAATGTGAGAGTAACGCTGTGAATTAATGTTGTAATGTGAGAGTAACGCTGTGAATTAATGTTGTAATGTGAGAGTAACGCTGTGAAGTAATATTGTAATGTGGGAGTAACGCTGTGAAGTAATGTTGTAATGTGGGAGTAACGCTGTGAAGTAATGTTGTAATGTGAGAGTAACGCTGTGAAGTAATGTTGTAATGTGAGAGTAACGCTGTGAAGTAATGTGATTGGTAACATGATTTTGTAATGTGATTGGTAACTTGATTGGTAACTTGATTGGTAATGTGATTGATAATGTGATTGAAAATGTGATAGTAACGTGATTGGTAACATGAGTGGTAATGTGATTGGTAATATGAGTGGTAACTGGATTGGTAATGTGATTGATAATGTGATTGAAAATGTGATAGTAACGTGATTGGTAACTTGATTGGTAATGTGATTGGTAACTTAATTGGTAATGTGATTGGTAACTTGATTGGTAAAGTGATTGGTAAAGTGATTGGTAATGTGATTGGTAACATGATTGGTAAAGTGATTGGTAAAGTGATTGGTAATGTGATTGGTAATGTGATTGGAAATGTGATAGTAACGTGATTGGTTACATGAGTGGTAATGTGATTGGAAATGTGATAGTAACGTGATTGGTTACATGAGTGGTAATGTGATTGGTAACTTAATTGGTAACTTGATTGATAATGTGATTGGTAATGTGATTGGTAGTTGGTAGTAGCAAATTTGTGAAAATTAAAAAGGGGCTGCTACTAGTATCTAGTTACTTGTATCATGAATATTGATAATGTGGTAATGTGATTGTTAATGTTATAGATAATGTTATTGATAATGTGACTGGTAATGTGATTGGTAACTTGATTGGTAACGTGATTTGTAAAGTGATTGGTAACGTGATTGAAAATGTGATTGGTAACGTGATTGATAATGTGATTGGTAATGTGATTGGTCACTTGATTGGTAATGTGATTGGTAACTTGATTGGTAACTTGATTGATAATGTGTTTGGTAATGTGATTGGTAACTTGATTGGTAGTTGGTAGTAGCAAATTTGTGAAAATTAAAAAGGGGCTGCTACTAGTATCTAGTTACTTGTATCATGAATATTGATAATGTGGTAATGTGATTGTTAATGTTATTGATAATGTTATTGATAATGTGACTGGTAATGTGATTGGTAATTTGATTGGTAAAGTGATTTGTAAAGTGATTGGAAACGTGATTGAAAATGAGATTGGTAACGTGATTGATAATGTGATTGGTAATGTGATTGGTAACTTGATTGGTAATTCCATTGTTAACATGATTGGTAACATGAGTGGTTTTGTTATTGGTAACTTGATTGGTAATGTGATTGGTATTGTGATTGATAACTTGATTGGTAATGTGATTTGTAATGTGATTGGTAACTTGATTGGTAATGTTATTGGTAATGTGATTGGTTAAGTGATTGGTAATGTGATTGGTAACTTGATTGAAAATGTGATTGGTAACTTGATTGTTATGTGATTGGTAACTTGATTAGTAACTTGATTGGTAATGTGATTGGTAACTTGATTGGTAACTTGATTGGTAACTTGACTGGTAATGTGATTGGTAACTTGATTGTTATGTGATTGGTAACTTGATTGTTATGTGATTGGTACTCTGATTGGTAACTTGATTGGTAACTTGATTGGTGACTTGATTGTTATGTGATTGGTATCTTGATTGGTAACTTGATTGGTAACTTGATTGGTATCTTGACTGGTAATGTGATTGGTAACTTGATTGGTAACTTGATTGGTAACTTGATTGTTATGTGATTGGTAACTTGATTAGTAACTTGATTGGTAATGTGATTGGTAACTTGATTGGTAACTTGATTGGTAACTTGACTGGTAATGTGATTGGTAACTTGATTGTTATGTGATTGGTAACTTGATTGTTATGTGATTGGTACTCTGATTGGTAACTTGATTGGTAACTTGATTGGTGACTTGATTGTTATGTGATTGGTATCTTGATTGGTAACTTGATTGGTAACTTGATTGGTATCTTGACTGGTAATGTGATTGGTAACTTGATTGGTAACTTGATTGGTAACTTGATTGTTATGTGATTGGTAACTTGATTGGTAACTTGATTGGTAATGTGATTGGTAACTTGATTGGTAACTTGATTGGGAACTTGACTGGTAATGTGATTGGTAACTTGATTGGTAATGTGATTGGTAACTTGATTGGTAACTTGATTGGGAACTTGACTGGTAATGTGATTGGTAACTTGATTGGTAACTTGGTTGGTAACTTGATTGGTAATGTGATTGGTAACTTCATTGGTAATGTGATTGGTAATTTGATTGGAAATGTGATTCGAAATGCGGCTTCTCTACAGTGTCTTCATCGAACCAAAGCATTAAAATGCAAACCATGTGCTAATGGACGTGGTTAATGAATTATTCAGCAGTGATTTACTGTATAAACAGCTCATTGAAGACCACCATCAAAGTCCTGCCCTGTCTTACATCTCTCTTTCTCTCCCCCCTCCCTCCCCACCCTCTCCTTCTCTCTTCGTCTCTCTCTTTCCTTCCCTCTCTCAACCCTTCCTCACACTCGTCTCTCTCTCTCTCTCTCATCATTCAAAGGAAAAAAAGTCCTGAAACTGAAAGTGAACAACAACAGTGTATGCATAGGTGAAAACGATTTTAAAAATGGAAGCGTCCTCACGCACCAATCAGACAACTCAGAGCTTTTTAGTATCATTTCTATTTTAACCTTTAGACTTGATGCGGCTCCAGGACGTTTTATGGATTTATTGGTGATAAAGTGGCGTCTTCCTCCTGTTTGTGGATCAAAGCGGACGCTCGCTGACATGAGCGGAGGAGATCTGCTCTGTGATTGCTTTAATAATCCATGAGAGGCTGATGAACACGTTGAGGAAGTGCGACGCTGAGCACTGATTAAACTTTCCTTGTTTGGCATTTGGATAATGAACAAACACAGTGAAGAAATGGCAACCGTTAAATTAACCTTTCCCTCTCCCTCGTCTGCCGAGAGACGCTGCTTCTGGGGCTCAACGCTAAACTCTTTGGATGCTCGGTCTGGGTCCTGGAGCGTTGAAGGATCGTCTGAAAGATTTGTCTCTCAGCCAAATCCAAAAACCTGATTCAGGAACCAGAGAAACCAGAAGCGACAGAACAACCAGAGGAATCAGAGGAACCAGAAGAACCAGGGGAACCAGAAGAACCAGGGGAACCAGAAGAACCAGTGGAACCAGAAGAACCAGGGGAACCAGAAGAACCAGTGGAACCAGAAGAACCAGGGGAACCAGAAGAACCAGTGGAACCAGAAGAACCAGGGGAACAAGAAGGACCAGTGGAACCAGAAGAACCAGGGGAACCAGAAGAACTAGTGGAACCAGAAGAACCAGTGGAACCAGAAGGACCAGTGGAACCAGAAGAACCAGGGGAACCAGAAGAACCAGGGGAACCAGAAGAACCAGGGGAACCAGAAGAACCAGTGGAACCAGAAGAACCAGTGGAACCAGAAGAACCAGGAGAACCAGAAGAACCAGGGGAACCAGGAGAACCAGTGGAGCCAGGAGAACCAGTGGAACCAGAAGAACCAGTGGAACCAGAAGAACCATGAGAACCAGAAGAACCAGGGGAACCAGGGGAACCAAAGGAACCAGAAGAGTCA
>NC_137195.1:2513187-2558187 GCF_960531495.2 Zeus faber
ATCGCTCTAAACTGCAATTTTTGAGTTATTTTACTCTGAAATGTCACTTTTTAGAGGGAAATAACATGAATCCATCTCCTCTGTTGTGAACCACGACTCCCACGGTCTGGATGCGAACTGATTAAATTCTTAATGACAACGTTTATTCTTTTTACTCGGCGGGATAATGGTGTTCATAAAACCAGAACAAGGGCTGGAATTATGCTTTCCACTTTCTAATAGTTTTACAGTTTTCTTCAATCTGGATACTCTGTGAGGCAGAGAGGGAGTAAATGAGACGACGTGTCCTGAGGGGAAACTTGGGCTCTGAGATGGGAGCCAAATGTTTATTAGTTTAACTGTCAAAGTGACTTACAAACTTTCCAGGTCTGATGTGACGTGGAGTGATGTGCCATGACCCGGAGGGATGTGGAGGGATGCGATGTGGAGGGATGTGATGTGGAGGGATGTGATGTGGAGGGATGTGACGTGGAGTGATGTGGCATGACCTGGAGGGATGTGGAGGGATGTGGAGGGATGTGGAGGGATGTGATGTGGAGGGATGTGACGTGGAGTGATGTGGCATGACCCGGAGGGATGTGGAGGGATGCGATGTGGAGGGATGTGATGTGGAGGGATGTGATGTGGAGGGATGTGATGTGGAGGGATGTGACGTGGAGTGATGTGGCATGACCTGGAGGGATGTGGAGGGATGTGGAGGGATGTGGAGGGATGTGATGTGGAGGGATGTGACCTGGAGGGATGTGGAGGGATGTGATGTGGAGGGATGTGACCTGGAGGGATGTGGAGGGATGTGTAGTGACGTTGAAGGATGTGATATTGAGGGATGTGATGTGGAGGGACGTGGAAGGATGTGGGGTGACGTTGAGGGATGTGATGTGGAGGGAGGTGGAGGGATGTGGGGTGACATTTGAGGGATGTGATGTGGAGGGAGGTGGAGGGATGTGGGGTGATGTTGAGGGATGTGATGTGGATGGACGTGATGTGGAGGGATGTGACCTGGAGGGATGTGACCTGGAGGGTTGTGGATGGATGTGCAGAGATGTTGAAGGATGTGATGTTGAGGGATGTGATGTGGAGTGACGTGGAGGGATGTTAGGTGACATTGAGGGATGTGATGTGGAGGGACGTGTCGCTACGTTGAGTGACGTTAAGGGACGTGGAGGGATCTGACGTTGAGTGTCATGGAAGAATGTGGAGGGAGACCTGGAGGTATGTGGAGGGATGTGGAGGGAGACCTGGAGGTCTCCCTCCACATCCCTCCACATACCTCCAGGTCTGCTGCTCCAGTAACATGGAGTGTTGTGAAGGGATGTGATGTGGAGTGTGGTGCTTTGTGTCTCCTCTGGGTCGCTCTGGCTCCAACCAGCTCCACCTTCATCACTTCATCAGGAAGCCTCTGAAGTGGAGCACCTTTCAAGCCTCCACACAGCCCTGAGCTGCCCCGCGACGCGCCCTCCGGGTGAGTGTGAGTGTGTGTGTGTGTGTGTGTGTGTGTGTGTGTGGCTGGTCTAAAGCTCTTGCGGCTGTGAACACCGGCCTTTGTTACTCTCCGACAAACCAATTTCCTGCCCCTCGCTCGTCACTGATTCAGCTCTTTAGCATTATGCTAACAGCAAGACAGCCTCATCCCTTATCTGGGTAATAAATCAATAACCCCACCCACGCCCCCACCACCCTCACCCGTCTGCACCCACCCAACCCAGACCTCAAATTTCACAATGCACCCGTCCTCCGCTGCTTTCAGTGTGTTGGGGGACGGAGGTGGAGGAGCAGGGTGTTTGGTTGGGTGAAGCTAAATTGTAAGGTTCCATCAGAAAGATGGCGCCTCATCAGGTCTGAATAATAACGACGCGGCGGCGGGAACCATCGTAATAAGGCACGAGTGGCAGCGCGGCCTGGAATTGAATTTGGTTCATTTCCTTTCGGCCGTCTAATTTCTAATTTCTAATATCTTTTTTCTTTTTTTCTTTTTGGGTGCACTTCTACTTTAGTGTGAATTTGGCTGCACCCCATCCACACACACACACACACACACACACACACACACACACACACACACACACATTACAATACAATTGTAGTGAAATGGCTTAAAGGGGCAAAACAAAAACATCTAAAATGTTAATGAAAACAATGGAATATCTAACAGCCGTTCACAGCGACGAGCAGATGAAGGAGCTCACATGATGTGGACAAGGAGTGAAAATGAAGTCGAAAACGAGCCCAAAATGTGAGCTTCACGAGGTTTAATGAATTTAAATGAAAATATAAAAATCTGAAAATGGAACCAGACACTGGAGGTGAGGAGATGCCATATATATATATATATATATAATACTGTGTATTAACAGAGTAGAGCATCCTATGTATAAACAGGGTGGAGTATCCTGTGTATTAACAGGGTGGAGTATCCTGTGTATTGACAGGGTGGAGTATCCTGTTTATTAACAGGGTGGAGTGTCCTACGTATAAACAGGGTGGAGTAGCAGTTCCCTCATTAAGATGCTCTGAGCCGTCACCTCCGGCGTCCATCGCACTGATGGGAAATCAATACAGGAGTGAAGGGGAAGCTCTCCTGCATGGCCCCACTCACCAAGGATACAAGGAGACAAGGGGACAAGAGGACAAGAGGACAAAGGGACAAGGGTGCAGGGGGTGGCAAGGAGACAAGGATACAAGGGGACAAGGAGACAAGGAGACAAGGGGGCAAGGAGACAAGGAGACAAGGGGACAAGGGGACAAGGTGGGGCAAGGGGGAGCAAGGAGATTAGGAGACAAGGAGACAAGGGGACAAGGGATAAGGGGGCAAGGGGGGGCCAGGGGGGGCAAAGAGACAAGAATACAAGGGGACAAGGAGACAAGTGGGCTAGTGGGGAAGGAGAGAAGAGGGCCTAGGAGAGAAGGGGACAAGGGACATTGATGGACATAGAAAGGCAGACAGACAGGCAGACAGACAGATGGAGTATAATGCTTATGTAGCCAAGTCAGATTTAAAGATTTCATCGTTGATTCATATAATTCATTTAATTCTAATTATGTGATAAAAACAGTGAATTTCATCGTTTTGTTACAGTGACATTTGATGGGTCTTGCGCTGAGCGGCGCTTGCAGAGCGGGTGAGAGCGGAAACATTGTTCCTGTATTTTGGTTCCTACCTGATGTTGTGGGTGGGGCTTATTTTGATGCGACACCTGTGCGCCGCTCTAGCGCTTCCCCGCAGGCCGTGTTTGGTCTTGAAATGCTGAGTCATGGTTTTATTCATAACTTGATTAAAACTTGTTAAATTTGTTTTAATTCCTTTCTTTGGTTCTTGAATGTTGTAGACGGAAAGTGGGATTTTTTTATTTTGTGTATTAAATATGTAAATATGTTTTCATTTCACTAAAGTGACTCAATTGAGCCAATTGACATTCCTCATTTAGAGAATCTAATCTGGTTTAATATTAATAAATTAAAGTGTTTTTAGTTGTTAAAGGAAACACTATACCATCTGCCATCAATACTCTACGGTGAAATTGTATTTAATTTAATTTCATGACATTTTTATTATCAATCAGTTTTTTTAATAAAACCATTGTATGTTAATTGGGGAGTTAAAGGGAAAAACCACATGATACTTATTGTTTCACAGAGAAAACAATATTAAGTGTGAAATATTTTTGTGGTGTTAGATGTACTTCACACGGATTTGGAGCTAATGAATCATTGATGATGAATCCTGATAAGTTTGACAGATCCAGTCCCTGAGTAAAAAATATTTTTTTTAAAAAGCAATGCGACTAGTTGAGTGAAATGTACAGATATTAGTACACTGATATTAGCTTAGAACACATACACTTGCAAACAAATCTTACTCCAAACAACATTTCACCAGACCAAGGACTGCAGGGCAGGAGGGGTGCGAGTGGCTTGCCTGAAGGACTCGCATCCCTACACCCTACAATTTTAACTGCAATTCCCAACAGCACACACAGCACTGGGGTTTTTCCATTGAGACGGGGTGCTGGTGGGTTGGTGTGGGGCGTGGTTGGCCGGGGGGCGGCCGGGTGGGCCGCCTGCTGGCTGGGCGGGCACCCTGCTGGCTGGGCGGGCACCCTGCTGGCTGGGTTTGAGTCCTGGCTGCTTGGACCTTGTGGTTTCTGGCATGCCATGACCTGGTGGGGCTGCAGAGAGTGCCCTCAGGGGCCTTCCACGGCCACTGGGGGCCTGCTTGCTGTTGTGGGTGTAGGTTGAGGTACGGGGGCTTCTGCGCGGCTTCTCTTCTCTGCGGCGGGTGCCGGGGGTGGTGGAGGGCCCATATATCTGGCAGCCTGCTGGTGTCGGCCAGGGGGTGCTGACATCCAGGTACCTGGTGCCCGCGGCCCGGGTACTGCGCCTGCACTTGGGGGGGTTGTATGTGTGCTCCCGTGGGGTGCGGGGTCCCCTCGTGGTCCCTGGGACTGGGTAATGCTCCTCAGGGCCGGGTGTGGGGGTTTCTCCGCAGGCTTTTCTGGGGGCCGGGGGGTCTTCTGTCGCTGCAGGACGTGGTTCCCGGTCCATTTACATGTTGTTGTCTGTTTGTATGTTTGTTTTTAATGTACACGTTGTTGTTTGTTTCTATGTTTATGTTTTTCCATGTACATGTTGCTGTTTGGTTCTATTTTTAATTGTCCGACCCATGGTGATTCTCCCTCTTGGAGTAGTAATGATGATTAGTTGTTTGAAGACCAAAACATGAAAAAATAGTTCTCCAAAGAGGGGGGTTGGTGGTGGTTCTGTGTAACAAAAAGCTGCTCCGGTCATCCTACAGAGTTATTGCAGCAGTTGTTGATGATTTAAGAATGAATAAAGAGTGTAGGTGCAAGCCGATGCCTGCATTCTAACCGTGTTAGCTCAATTCATGGCTGCAGGGGGGATCAGCTAGCTTAGCTCCTGGGAAATGGGGGAACTACACTTTCCAACATCTCAAAAGATGAGTTGTTCAAGTGAAGTAAAAACAAGGTCTTAGTTTTCAATTCAGCTTCTTTCAGTATGACTATAAACTATTAATACTTTATTTAGTCATTTCCCCAAAAACTAGAGCATCCCTATCCCCAGTTTGGGACGGAGTGTGAGGCTCTGCCTTGTAATGTCTCCCCTGATCATTTTGAGGTCAAAGGAAACAAAGACTTTAATGAATAGCGGCATTAAGAGATTTATTGATTAATTGATTGACAAGAGTGTGGTGAACTACATTGAAAATGGAACCTGTCTATCTCTAACCTGTCTAACCGGCTTCTAATCGTCTGCTGTTGCATGTCACGGTTCATAGATTTCAGCTCGGCTGTGTGCTTCGCTCGGTTTGCTCAGAGTCTGTTCAGGCTAATTACTGAGTATTAGTGAGTATTTGGAAACAGTTTGAGGGCTGACCACGAGCGGTGGCATTTAGTGTGAGCGCTGGGACTCGCTAATCCTGCCACGCGCTGCACTTTAAAAACAAACGCCGCTTTTACACATTAACACTAATGTCAATAATGAATCACACTGGGAGGCGGAGCAGCAAAGACACGGCTCTGTCGAGTGTTTCCCTGATGCCGTGGACACACTACACGACTTTCTGTCTAGAGCTGTACCCGACTCAGAATTTTACCAGTCGAATCGGACTATTTGGCATTGGGGGGGCGAAGGTACTGTATTAAATGTATTAAATGGGCCCCAGGGCTAAATGAATAACAACAAGCTCTGACATTACTGGTGCTGTAAACGGTATTGGAGAAATGAGAAAAGTATATTCTCTACTTATTTAGGCTGTATAAGCTGTTTTGAACTCGCACTAACATTAAGATGTTTATCTCCAAGCGACTGATAACATTGCTGTTATCAGAAGAGACATCACCATCACTGGAGGTATGAGCGAGGGGGTGGGGCCGGCTCCCTCTGCCTAACCCTCATGCATGCGAGGGCTCAGCGAGCAGTCGACGAGCAGTCGACGAGCAGTCAACGAGCAGTCGGCGAGCAGTCGGCGAGCGGTCGACGAGCGGTCGACGAGCGGTCGGCGAGCGGTCGGCGAGCAGTCGGCGAGCAGTCGGCGAGCAGTCGACGAGCAGTCGACGAGCAGTCGGCGAGCAGTCGGCGAGCAGTCGGCGAGCAGTCGGCGAGCAGTCGGGGAGCAGTCAACGAGCAGTCAACGAGCAGTCGGCGAGCAGTCAACGAGCAGTCGGGGAGCAGTCGACGAGCAGTCGACGAGCAGTCGACGAGCAGTCAACGAGCAGTCGGCGAGCAGTCGGCGAGCGGTCGACGAGCGGTCGACGAGCGGTCGGCGAGCGGTCGGCGAGCAGTCGGCGAGCAGTCGGCGAGCAGTCGACGAGCAGTCGACGAGCAGTCGGCGAGCAGTCGGCGAGCAGTCGGCGAGCAGTCGGCGAGCAGTCGGGGAGCAGTCAACGAGCAGTCAACGAGCAGTCGGCGAGCAGTCAACGAGCAGTCGGGGAGCAGTCGACGAGCAGTCGACGAGCAGTCGACGAGCAGTCGGCGATCAGTCGACGAGCAGTCGACGAGCAGTCGGGGAGCAGTCGACGAGCAGTCAACGAGCAGTCAACAAGCAGTCGGCGATCAGTCAACGAGCAGTCGACGAGCAGTCGACGAGCAGTCGACGAGCAGTCGACGAGCAGTCGGCGAGCAGTCGGCGAGCAGTCAATGAGCAGTCGGCGAGCAGTCGGCGAGCAGTCGGCGATCAGTCAACGAGCAGTCGGCGAGCAGTCGGCGAGCAGTCAACGAGCAGTCAACGAGCAGTCGGCGAGCAGTCGGCGAGCAGTCGGCGAGCAGTCGGCGAGCAGTCGACGAGCAGTCGACGAGCAGTCGGCGAGCAGTCGGCGAGCAGTCAACGAGCAGTCAACGAGCAGTCGGCGAGCAGTCAACGAGCAGTCGGCGATCAGTCGACGAGCAGTCGACGAGCAGTCGGGGAGCAGTCGACGAGCAGTCAACGAGCAGTCGGCGATCAGTCAACGAGCAGTCGGCGAGCAGTCAACGAGCAGTCGGCGAGCAGTCAACGAGCAGTCGGGGAGCAGTCAACGAGCAGTCGGGGAGCAGTCAACGAGCAGTCAACGAGCAGTCGGCGAGCAGTCAACGAGCAGTCGGGGAGCAGTCGACGAGCAGTCGACGAGCAGTCGACGAGCAGTCGGCGATCAGTCGACGAGCAGTCGGCGAGCAGTCGGCGAGCAGTCAATGAGCAGTCGGCGAGCAGTCGGCGAGCAGTCGGCGATCAGTCAACGAGCAGTCGGCGAGCAGTCGGCGAGCAGTCGGCGATCAGTCAACGAGCAGTCGGCGAGCAGTCGGCGAGCAGTCAACGAGCAGTCAACGAGCAGTCGGCGAGCAGTCGGCGAGCAGTCGGCGAGCAGTCGGCGAGCAGTCGACGAGCAGTCGACGAGCAGTCGGCGAGCAGTCGGCGAGCAGTCAACGAGCAGTCAACGAGCAGTCGGCGAGCAGTCAACGAGCAGTCGGCGATCAGTCGACGAGCAGTCGACGAGCAGTCGGGGAGCAGTCGACGAGCAGTCAACGAGCAGTCGGCGATCAGTCAACGAGCAGTCGGCGAGCAGTCAACGAGCAGTCGGCGAGCAGTCAACGAGCAGTCGGGGAGCAGTCAACGAGCAGTCGGGGAGCAGTCAACGAGCAGTCAACGAGCAGTCGGCGAGCAGTCAACGAGCAGTCGGGGAGCAGTCGACGAGCAGTCGACGAGCAGTCGACGAGCAGTCGGCGATCAGTCGACGAGCAGTCGACGAGCAGTCGGGGAGCAGTCGACGAGCAGTCAACGAGCAGTCAACAAGCAGTCGGCGATCAGTCAACGAGCAGTCAACGAGCAGTCGGCGAGCAGTCAACGAGCAGTCAACGAGCAGTCGACGAGCAGTCGACAAGCAGTCGACGAGCAGTCGGCGAGCAGTCGGCGAGCAGTCAATGAGCAGTCGGCGAGCAGTCGGCGATCAGTCAACGAGCAGTCGGCGAGCAGTCGGCGAGCAGTCAACGAGCAGTCAACGAGCAGTCGGCGAGCAGTCAACGAGCAGTCGGCGATCAGTCAACGAGCAGTCAACGAGCAGTCGGCGAGCAGTCAACGAGCAGTCAACGAGCAGTCAACGAGCAGTCGGCGAGCAGTCAACGAGCAGTCAACGAGCAGTCGGCGAGCAGTCAACGAGCAGTCGGGGAGCAGTCAACGAGCAGTCAACGAGCAGTCGGGGAGCAGTCGACGAGCAGTCGACGAGCAGTCGACGAGCAGTCGGCGATCAGTCGACGAGCAGTCGACGAGCAGTCGGGGAGCAGTCGACGAGCAGTCAACGAGCAGTCAACAAGCAGTCGGCGATCAGTCAACGAGCAGTCAACGAGCAGTCGGCGAGCAGTCAACGAGCAGTCAACGAGCAGTCAACGAGCAGTCGACGAGCAGTCGGCGAGCAGTCGACGAGCAGTCGGCGAGCAGTCGACGAGCAGTCGGCGAGCAGTCGACGAGCAGTCGGCGAGCAGTCGGCGAGCAGTCGACGAGCAGTCGACGAGCAGTCGGATCCCGTTGTGAGCAGTTCAGATCTCACGCCAGTCGCTCACGGCAACGCACTATGACTTTCCTCCGATCTGGGGCTTTTCTCGGCCATCTCCTAAAACCTGTTGGCGAGTGGAAAATGAGGCTGAAATCTTGTAGTCTGAACTTGGCTTTAAGATGCTAAAAATAAAATCCGTATTATATTTACGACATGACTCGGCCATATCACAACAGATGTTTTCCACTCATGGAGGCCTCATGTTGCACCGTTAAAGACATTTCACTGCATATACTGGGTGTATGAACTTATATGTATGTGACATATAAACCTCTTAAATCTTGAGACCGTTGTCACGGTCGGGCTGTGCGATATGACAATGTACTGTCTATAAGGCGATACAAAAATGGCTATTGTATATGTTTTTTTTTATACCATTTCTTTTGCAATGTCAATAATCATAACACATGAATTTGAAGGTTCGAGTCTTTTGCCGGAATGACCCACGACTCCTGTGTCACTTAAAATGTGTTTTCAGCTACAAATTAATCGTTTGCGATTGTTTTATCCGGTGGAAAGATGCAGAGAAACATTTCTCCATTCATCTCATTTCTTCTAATCTCTTAATGCTTTTTTTCCCATTTGAATCATCATTTCGTTTCACCTAAAAATTATAAGGGCGGCAAAACAAGGCAAAGGTCAAACTCCAACCACTAACGGCCCCCCTCCACCTTATTCAAAGGGATGATCGAGTTTTTCTACTTGGGGAAGCTTAAGCGAGAAGCTTAGCTTTTAATAGTAGTTATAGTTTATAGTCATTCTGAATGCAGTTGTATTTCAAACTAAAATCAAATTTTTATGTTTTTATTTTGACTCCTCACGACGACGAAAAGATGTAGCACTTGAACAATGCATCCTGTGACGCTGAAAGGTTTAGTTCCCTAATTTCACAAGCGCTAGGCTAGCTGATCCCCTCTGCAGCCATGCACTGAGCTAACACGTTTAGCATGCAGAACTGGAGCATCCATTCAAGGTGGTGGAATGGGCAGGTCAAGGCAGGTCCAGGCATCAACCTGGATCTGCTTGTTTTGGTTTTTCTTATAACTCATTGCGGCAAAGTTTCAAAGGTTATGGTGGAGAAAAGTCAGAGAGTGAAGGTTCTTCTTCTTGGGGTTTGAGACCCAGCGATAGATCTTCACAGTTTGGAAATGATCAGGCATGCGGACCAGAGTGCCGCGGCGAAGCGTGGGCAGTGGCGCGGGTGGAAGGGTCTGGATTAAACGCTCACTGTGCTTCACAGCGTAGGGATTTGAAATCCAGGGCGTCTTGGAAGCATGTGGCCATTGTGTCTGACTTCCTAAAAACCCTGGTCACATGGTCTGTCATTGTTCCAACCGCCTCTTCACCGTTCTCCATGAAATGGAAAGGCTGTCCAGGAGAGATGCTCACTTGCTGCCATTTTCACTATTCATTATAAGTCGTTTTTTGGACGGTGATTGTGTGTTACAACTACTTTTGAGCTTTACATCATGCAATTCCCAAATGATGTGTTTTTTGATCAACGGTTATTCAATCAGACTCTAGGGCTTTGCCAAAATCTTCTATCCCGATGAAGATCATTTCATATCTTATTATCTTGTAAGGATACGATATAGCAGGTTTTCTGTTTTAATAAATATTTAATATTAAAAACAACACATGGTAAAGCCTGCACGTGGGTGGCCTGCTGGCAGACGCTACATGTTGTAATAATCGTGCCATTTGAGAAATTTTTGAGAAACACATGTTGATGATTAGCGCACGAGTGATTTTCGTCAACACACTTTTAAAAAGCTCTTCCGTGTTCAGCGCCGTGATTGGTCCGTGAGTCATTTTCCGAAGCACCACGTTTTCTTCATGTTTGTTTATATTCGCTCCCACATGCAGATAACGTAAAGCAGCGGGACATATATACACAATAGTAATTTTTGTATCGCCTTACGATATATATCGTCATATCGCACAGCCCTATTCCATCCTGTTGACGATATGCGTCTAAAATGACACGATCAACAGTGGTAACGAGTCAGTTGAAGTCTGGTTTATTCATATCAGCTTTTGACCTCGGAACATGCTTCTGGTGGTGGCGTCGCGTTCATCGAGCTCAATCTAACGAGGAATGTTTTGAAGTTCGGTCTCACAAATGTTTGGTTGAAAAACTTCATCATTGTCAAGAAATGAGTCTCAACAAACAGCAGACGGTCTCTGCCCGTGAACTTTCACAGCTGGGTTCTTTGCTGTTGTTCCGTGTTGGAGGTCGCTCAAACCCTTGTCGGTGTCTGTTTAGAGACGTACAAGGTGTGATCGAGACTCGGTCGACCCAGGAACCCGCTATTACATTTATTTTTCAGCAGAAGGCCTTTTCAGCCTCTCCAGTCTCAAAGAGCTTTGCAGACTCCCACTTCATCAACGGTTTTTCATGGCAGCCCTCAGACAGTCAAAGCAACCTCCCCCAAAAACCCAGAGCAAAATGGAAGAGTAAACTTCAGAAGGGACGAAGGGATCCTGCTTCCAGGATGGAGGGGAGAGCGGGTCCAACAGACAAAGAAAACCAATTTTCTACTGCTGCGTATCCTAACCTTGTCTGGTTCCCGAACCACTTGGAAATCTCAAAAGTGTTGTCCCACATCCCACTACAAGTCCTGTAGCATAGGAGACGGGTGCCTTCTCAGAGTTTATTCTCATGATCGAAGGAGCAGGACATAAGTTCCTGTCTATTGGTTTATCACACACATCACACATATGTTGATATCTATATATGAATAATTTTCTGTTTTTTTGGGGGGGTTTTGCCGCCCGCTTGTAGTCCCCTCGTGGTTTTCGGGTTTTCAACCAGCGGAAAATCTCTGATATTTTGGAACGTGGTACTGACAGGGCCTGACAATAACAGTTGCCCCGTTTCCCGGGCAACCACATTTGGGTCATCCTCAACCATCTTGTGTGCTCCATTGCCCCGTTCACTTTGCGTGTACTTTCAGAAACCTGAAAGTCAGTTTCCCGTTGCATTGATTGGTAAATGGTGGTTATATTGAAATATTAATTATAATTACATAGGATCATTATCACTCACATGATTAAAGGCAACTATTTTGTCAGGCAACTGTCAACCATGCTTCAGCAGGGGATGCATGGTTGCCAACTTGGCAGCGCTGAAGTTGGTGTCAGGCCGTGTAGTAATAATAATGAGTTGTGTTTCCTCTCATTAGTGTGTTGACCTTCTGGACATCCACACGCACACGGTACTCCCCCTCCTCTCTGGAACAGGGACCTATACCTCAAAGTGTTAAATGAAGTAAAAATCATTTATGTACTGAACCAACACCGATGCACAGCAACGAGAAGAGGCTCCGGGTCCCACAGCGAAGCTTGTGCTAAAAGTTCTTACCCATCCCCGAATCAAAATGGATTAAAAGTTGTTATCGCGTATTGACGTGGCAGGGAGTGAATGGGAGGGGAAAGCAAATTCCCACATTAATTGGGTCACACCTGAAGCTCAGTGAAATCCTATACACCTGAGAGTGTGTGCCGGCTGCAGATAAACCTTCGCCGCATGGATCCTCCATCTTATCTGGGGCCAGCAATACCACGGCGAGATTGAATAATCTGCCGGGAGTTCGGGAGCAATGGTTCAGGCATTAATAGGCTCTTAGAAGCAACTTGACAATTCCTTCATGATATTCTCAGGGTGCCATGCCATTGTTCTGAGGGGCCATTATTTCCAAACCCCACCTGTCCGAAAAATGTCCCATTTGACCAAAAGCGCATTTGTCTGATATCCCGTTATCCCGAAAACAAACAGCCATTGCTCCGAAGGCCCATTGCTCCAAAACCAACTAACTCCCTAACCCTAACCTAACCCTAAGCGCTGTGCTGAAGCCCATCCATCGAGGAGAGGTTCCCAACTATCGGGCCGCGGACCGGTCCGGGCCGTGAGAAGGCGTGCGGGAATTTTTTCAGGAGCGATTCTTCTTCGGAACTTCATTTAGTTCAGTGAGAAGTAAACTTCCTCTGGTATTTTTAAAAGTGCGATTCACCTCACTGGGATGATTAATCACCATTATTAGATGAAGGATTTCAATTTGAAGTAATGACTTATTTATGAGTGAGTATATTGTGTCACCTGTAGCTGCATTCTGCATTCATTTATTTCATCCTGGTTGTTGTTTACAAGGCAGATTTTTTTTTTGTTTTTACACTTTGCAGTTGCCTTCATCCCTGTTACTCAAATTCCTGAGGGAAATGAAGAAAATCACTCAATCCAATTCACTGCCATTCACATATAATATTTATTAAATGATATACCATATGATTTTTCCATGTTATACAAGCGGTTCTCGATTTTCTTTAAAAGCTGTAAAAATGAAACACTCATTCTAAGCAGACGGACATGAAAACATTTTTAACGACCTGTTGTGATTAGACTTATTCACTTGGGCTTCGTGACCCTTTCCCAATAAATAATATAAAACAATTAAAAAAAATGTGTGATTAAATAAATGCATTCTTTTTCAACCCTTTTTCTTTATTCGTTCTCTACCCTTTTTAACATCCCCTGTCGCTATTTATTTTAGATTCCCCTATTTTGTGGCTGACTGTTCATGGTATTCATTCAAGGCACTGTAAGATCACATGAGGTGATATGAAGTAAGATAAGGTATAACCTTATTGATGGATTCCCATGGGGGTAACTCGGGCTTTAAAAAATGGGGGCGAGGGCGGCAGCAAATAAAATAGAAAATAAAATATATAACGATGGAATCTAGCCGTTATTTGCTGTTGGGTGCAAAATTCGTGGGGTAAAAGAAATGATAAAAATAAATGCTCACTGCCACTGAAGTCTGTTTATGGGCTGAAGCAACCTGTCAGCCTGTACGGCTGGATGGATAGATAAACAAAGAGGTAGGTAGATAGATATATAGACGGAGGGACAGATAGATTAACAGAGGTAGGTAGATAGATAGATGAATAGATATATAGTTGGATGGACAGATAGATAGATAAACAGATGGATGCAGAGAGAGACATAGTTACAGTATATACACAGACACATAAAGAGAAACAGACAGAGAGGGAGGGAGCGAGGGAAGCGGCAGAAAAAGGATGTTGTGTGTTCAGATTATAGATGACGGAGTGAGCGCTCGCTGAAGTGTGAGCGGAGGAGTGGAAATGGAACCTTCCTGCAGCAGCACCAGTCAATCAGATGAATAGCGCTATAATCGAGTTGTGCTTCTCACATGAATTATTCATCCCACATCCACCCACTCTCTCGTTGGCTTTTTTTTTTTTCGGGGGGGGGGGGTGACTTTGCTGCTTAGGACAAATTGTTGTGGATTTAGGAACATGATGGGAATGTATTTCCCCGCGTCTGGGGCGCGGCGGCCCCGGGCCCGGCAGGTTAACGCCGCGGCCTCATGAAAGCACGCCGCTGCTCCGGCTTTCATCTTCCTTTTGAACCCTGTCTGCCGCCACTAGATCACACGGACCAAATGGATTACTGGAGGCCGGGATCGGGGTCAGGGCTGTATTACTCCGTCACGTCGCTCCACCCTTCTCCAACAGCCCCACCGGCCGCCCCCCTACAGAACCTGCTGCACTCTCACCTTCAGGAACACACTTTTATTTGCGCTTGTTTTTTTCTTCTTCCTCCTGAAACAACCGAGAGGGTTTTCGTGACGAACGATGAAGACATTATGGGCTGGGGCGCTGTTGATATACTGAGCCGGGTGGAGGTGGAGGTGGCTTCCAGGGTAGAGGAAAATAAACTGCTTTCCTCCACAACCCCTAGTTCGCCAACCACCTGCTGCCAAATGTGATTTAGTGCGGGGGAATATTTCCTCCCTGAACCGCTGCCTGGGGTTTGGAGGGCCGCGCCGTGCGGTGTGAAACCCAGCGCGCTGACAAACTGCACGGGTTGTCATTTGCCCTCACCGAGCCACCATTGATTCGCTGCGACTTGTGGCTGGTTTCCCGGGGGGGCATGGGCTCCATCAAACGCGGGGAAAGTTCCACCCCCAAACGGCGGGCCGGAGTAACCGATGTCCACTATGCAGTGATATCACGTTAGGACGGTAATCGAAAGGGGTGTGGCGCATTTGGACAAGTGCGCGGGATATTCATCATCCGGGCTTTACGGCGAACTGTACCGCTGTCGTCACAATGATCCGCTCCGTTCATTTAAACCCAGTTTGTCTTGCTCACACGCCCTTTCCGTGACCCGGGGGCTTCTCCGTGTTTGTCGTTCCCCATCCCGTCGCCTTCACCTCCCGAACGGTCTACACGAGGGATGCAACGCGTCGTAAAGTAGCAGCAGCGTGACGTAGCGTAACGAGGGGTGACGTGGTAACCAGGGGCAGCAATAACATGGAGTGAGCGAGATGTGTCTTCTTGTGTCGAATTAGTATCTTGCAACACACAGTGGAATGCTAGGTACGGAACAGGAGCGCTTGGAGCGGGCGGAGTCGTTGGAAATTTCAACGGCAAACATGATCAAGCACTTTGTCGCAGATTGTTATTTCCTTAATTCCTTGAATTTTTTGAAGCTGCTTTCAACTGTTCCATTTTATTTTAAAGAGTAGCTAAATTAAAGGAAGCAGCATTATGTTACCAGTCTGGTTGTGGGCTTTGTATTTCTCTCTTTGGGGAGAACAGTTTGAGCGTGGTTATCTCTTTAGATGCTATCATAAGCCAATGAGCAGCTTGGTCGTTGTTAGAGACAAAAATACATCGGATCGTTCTTTCCTTTGGCGCCTCCTTCGTCCTTCTCTCCTGGTGCATTCTTCCTGTACCTGCGTACCTTGTTTGTACATATCGTGTGTAACTGTATGCAATCCTTGCACTATTCAGCCCATTCATGTAGATAAACACTGAGCACTATGCTTATTGTCAATCGAAAGTTTGGACTTCATTTTCTGTGAAGTTTCACTGGGGCTTTTTTTTATAATGTTTCTAGTAGATACGATAGTTATGTAGTTATGGTATCAGTTGAAACAATAACCGTGAATCTGATCGTTCCATTATTACTAGAGTAAGAACTGAGAGGACGACAGGTTCTTGTCGAAGGTTTTGACACTGAGAATTCTGTCTAACAGAATTACCTGAGACTGTGTGTGGAGGCGCGACCAGATGAATTGCCTTTTGAGCGGCAGCGTCTCTAATTCCCTGCAACCTGCTCTGATTCCGCAGCTCCCCAGTAAACAGACGTTAAATCAAATGGGAACTGACGGTTGTGTTTGGGGTTCGGGGGACTTCATTTACTCGGTGTCAGGGGATGTGGGGGAAGTTTCACCAAAAAATGCAATGCCTCAAAATGTTAGAAAACAGCTTTCCTCAAACCCTCTCCTCAATTTCTGGGTTTTATTCAAAGTGAATTTAGACACCAGCGTTGGCTAATTATATAAAATCCACATTCCATTCCCAAGTTAGTGCAATCAGTGTGTGTGATTAGCGCTGGAAGCCGAAGTTGCATGCGATCAGGCCATCACACGCTGGTTCTGGAGAGGGACTCCAAGCCATCCTACCTGATGGTGCTGCCCACTGAGATGATGGAGTGGGAGGGGGGAGGAGGAAGGGGGAAGGAGGGGTGCAATTATCGCTGATCCTGCACCATCATCAATTCACTTACTAATTGCCACACGTGCCCTGCTTAGAGTGCACCGCCATCTGTGCAATTCTTCTACCTGGTTCCTTTTTTTATGGATCCGCAAGAAGAGGCGGCAGTTAGAAAGGTTCTGCAGGCGAGAGCATTAGGAGGCCGTGCGAGCTCCAATAACAAGCTTACAATAACAAGTATATAATATCACTTGTATGTGATATTCTAAAGTTGTTTTTCTTCAAAAACACTGTGGCACAAAGACCCTGCAGGGGAGAAGAACACACTCCTTAAGGAAGTCACATGTGCATCAACTCATCATCAGTTTCTCTCTGGACAGCCTGCGTTCATCCAGAAGGAACAAGGCAGGTGTTAAGGCTCTTTAAGCCAAACCAGGTAGATAATAATGCTTGTTAAACCTAACCATGTGGATTTAGGGCTCATTTAGCCTAAACAGATAGATAATGTCTCTACAAGCATAAATACTGTAGGTCGATATGAAGTGTCTTTAAGCCTAAGCAGGTGGATAATAACACTTGTTAAGCCTAACCATGTGGAGTTAAGGCTCCTTATCCCTAACTGGGAAGATATCAAGTCTCCTTCAGCCTAACCGGGAATATATTAATACTCATTAAGCCTAACCAGGTGGATATTAATACTCTTTAAGCCTATCCAGGAAGATATTAATACTCTTTAAGCCTAACCAGGAAGATATTAATACTCTTTAAGCCCAACCAGGAAGATATTAATACTCTTTAAGCCTAACCAGGAAGATATTAATACTCTTTAAGCCTAACCAGGAAGATATTAATACTCTTTAAGCCTAACCAGGAAGATATTAATACTCTTTAAGCCTAACCAGGAAGATATTAATACTCTTTAAGCCTAACCAGGAAGATATTAATACTCTTTAAGCCTAACCAGGAAGATATTAATACTCTTTAAGCCTATCCACCCGTGCACAAGACGTTTCACAGACAGGTGAACTCAACAGGAATTGCTTGAGACTTTCACTGACAAATTTGGTTGTGCTGTCAGCAGCTTGAGGTAAGACGAATCAGCAGAAACAGAAGAATCACCGCTTCCAAACCGCTGCCACAAAGTCTAAATGTTACAGTTGCGGGAAATGTTCCCAGAGCACTCACACGTTGTTTGGCTTCGCTTTGACTCAAAATCAATGGCGGCCTGTGCCCGTCTTTCCTGAGTTATTAATAGATGTTGGGTGGACTGCACGGGTGTGGAAAACCTCAGCCGAGTGGTTGTTTTTCTGCAAGGTTGTGCTTATTGTTTCATTTCACGTTTCTCTGTTTCTGACTTTCTGTTCTGGCTTGATCAAGATCTAGACCATTGAGCTCTTGGTGATCTAATAAAGAACAAGTTTAATGTGAGATAGCAGGAATGGAGCCTCATTGTAGCTGAGTAATAGTAAATTGTGCATTTACTTCTACCTTTTAGCTATCGTTTTATAACATGTTATTTATTTGAACCTTATTTAAAAATGTACATGATTTTTTTCATTTTGTATTTTTTTTTATGTAGCTTGTGAGTTTCCTGTTCTTCTGTCTTTCAACATACTGAAGTAGTGACCGTGTGAAGAATCCAGTTTTCTCGTGCACGGAGAAGCAACACATGAGACACAGGGCTTTGGAAAATTCCTGGTCACTGTATTTGTTGCTACATGTCTGATGTTCAGGGGCTGATAACACGTTTTGTCCTGTGAATCAGAATCCGATCACACTCTCCGTCCAATCCCCCGGCTGTCTGCAGAGTAACATGATTCAATATATCCAATAGGCTTTACTCTTTCTTCTCATTCCTTTCACTTTAAGCTGGCTGTGTGCTGTCATCCCGGGTCGGTCAACCCCATTTCAAGTGCCTCTGCTTCAATCTATACCTTGAGTTTCCACTGCAGTTCTTTCCCTCCAAACTGAAAGACCTCGCCGACGGCGTTTATATCAAAACACAAAGGAACTAAATCCCGTTCGACGATAAAACGCACTTCATTGCGCTAAAAGAGGATTATTTACGACAATCGCATCGACAGGGATTAATCCTGGAAGATGCTGCTTTCAAACGCTGAAATGACCTTTTAAGGAAACTTCAAATGCAATTTAGATCCTCTATTCAATCATGAATGAATTCATTAGGTGAAATCTCGGACATCAGTTTGAACTATGAACATTTTTGAAGTGAGGCAGGATGATACTGGACCCTAAAAAATGTCCACAGGCGCTTCAGAAACGAGCATTAACTTTTATAAGAGATAATTCTCACATTAGTGCTGGAGTCATTGAGTGAGTCTATTGGCCTTTGTGAGAGAAATGCGCTAATGTCCTCTGAACATTACAGCCTGCGTTTCATTGGATCCTTTTCTACAAGGACGTAGATCATCAAACACAAAGGCCTGTATGAATAACACTATTAACCTTGGGGGATTAAGGGACATTTTCATCCTGTTAGCCTTTTTTTTTTTCAGATTTGACAACGGAATAATACTGTATCTGATCACGGCTGTTTTGAATGCAGATTGAAGGTTGTTTCAGTAAGATTTCAACGACTTCAAAAGCCTGTAACTGTCGGATGGGTGCTTGAAGTAGCTGTTGATGGATAAAAGACATTTCAGTGTTACTTAAATAGCTGTTGACATATCCATCTTTCAATAGCAGTGCTCTGCTGCATACTCTTATTTTTATTTATTTTACTCTTATTTGCAGAGATGCACATCGCTGGGGACGAGCTTTGCTCTCGTTGAGATTCCTCTTTGTTCGCCACGAGTTGGCGATATTTTGCAAAGAGCTTCAGATGTTATGATGCAACCTTTAAACTTATACATATTGATTTTCATCTCTGACCTGCTGAGTGTGTAGACTCTCGACATTGGGATGCCAGCGATCTTCATCGCTGCTCAAAGACAATTATGGAGTGAGAACCTGTGGCTAGCGGAGGGTAATCCTTTTACCACGCTCCCTCAAGGCTTTCAAGTGAGTTGCCCGGCTTCAGGATATTGACTCCAACGTCTCGTGTCTGGCCCCAAAATTACCTATTGATTTCCCCTTTTGACAGTTGTTAGTTGGAAAGTTAATCACGGCGACCTACATTGTCATAACGTACACGTCTGTTCAGCAGCGCTCGCTTGTTCCTCCTGATTCTGCTTCCCAACTAAAACCGCATACTGCTATCGCAAACAAGGAAAATCAATACGGATCAGCCGGTACAGGTCCCCTGGCCTACATGGCTATGTGCCTGACTTGCACAACGCCTTCCGTCATAACCTCAGGTCGTCAGCCATCTCAGATTATTATTTTTTATTTTTTATCTGTCTAAATTGTTCTAGGGTTATATTTGGTCAAGAATTATATTTGGCATTTCAGCAGATCCAAATGTCCACACTTTATGACTTTTTTGACCAGGTATTGAGGCCGTAGATGCCTGTGTCATTAGTTATTATCGAGAAAGATGCATATATATTTTTACACATATGCCTACATTTTAGGCGTTTGGCAAAGCTCTAGTGTGCAGCAATAGAACGGTGAGCTGTAATTCCTGTGGACGGTTTGCAGCCAGGAGCTGCAGAGCTGTGGCTAGGGGGCATTTGGCCTCGGATCCCTTTGTACCTTCGTATGGCGGCACCGAGGCTTGTGAATTCAACGTGAGCTAGCCCCTGGGGGTACGAGAAGAATGAATGAAGGTTGAAGATGAGGTGAACTGTAGCTTTCGAGCTGAGTTTTAAGGCGGGGGAGATCCTTTGAAGTTTTCAGTGATTGTTCAGTAGCAGCAGAAGTCCAGGAAGGAGGGTGTTCAGTCTCAAACAAGGGTGCCGGGTCCCTGACGAGCGAAGGACTGATTGCACAAATGTTGGACCGACAAGAAGAGGTCATAGATGCCCTGTAGGGTTGTGGCTATGGTTGACTTTGTGGTTTTACAAAGTACGTTCATGAAGTCCCCTGTAGCAGGGTGCACAGCAGATCTTTATATTTTGTGATTGAGTTGTAAGTGTTGGGCAGACGTCCAATAGGCCATTGAGAAGAAGACCAGCAGAAGGATGACCAGTGTTGGGGAGTCAGCGTCATGGCTAATCGTGGCTGGAATCACAGCACAGGCTTTGACGGGCATTCACAGTCTGTGTTCTCTTGACGACCACCTGAGGCGGGAACAAGTCAAGACCAAGTACGAGACAGAGGCTTATGGCATCAAAGTCAATTCCAAGACTTGAAGATGGAGAGTTGAACTGGAGACCAACGGGCTGGAATTTCAGTAATAATTGACACCAGAACAGTGCAAGTCAACACAAACACCGTAACGGAATCTGTTGTTGAGAGTTGAAGATGAGACCAAGTCCTTCGAAACACAAGTCTCCAGTTCTTCAGTGCTGTTCACAGGACTTTGCCAATGGAATACAGACCAATGCCGGGACGCAGTGCTCAAAATTCAAAACACTTTTTAGTTGGACCCAGCTTGTCGCTGATCTTTCACCTCGCTTCCAATCATAATGTACCGTTTGCAAGCAGCAAATCTTTTAGTTGGGAAAGAAATTATGAAAATAAAGCTTCTTTAAGAATGGAAAAACATTTTTCATTATTTACTGATTTTGTTCAGTGCTGAAAGTAACCACATTACATTAAACATGGACACTGGAAACACAATTGGATGGATTTAATTTGGGTTTAATTCTGGTCACGTCTGCAGATTGGGCCTCGTTGAAGCCAAACTGGAGATGGTCCAGCGGGTTGTGGGGTTTCTTTGGATGCAGGGTTTCCAGAGGAACCGACTGGAATGTGGATGCCGTGGGTTGATGATGGACAAGCACATCAGCATTCATGGTCCGGGGGCTGGGCGGTTGGGGTCAGGAGGGCGGGTGGAAGGTCTGCTGGCAGGAACACCTTTTTTTAGGACTTGGGAAAATATGTGGGAAAAGAAGATGGGTATTCGAGAGGGTGGTATTTTCTGAAAGTAAAGCTGAAAAAGTAGAGTATATTGAATTCAATCCGTGGTGTTATCGTCATAACGGGACGGAAACGAATGGAAATGAAATGAAAGCAAAACTATTTAGAATTTGTTTATGAATAGCTTTAAAATGCCTCCTATTAAACATTGTGTTAATCATAAACACTAAGTGAACTCATTTTGTAGCATCCACCATAACATCACCTGAACTTGTAATAGAACCAAAAATAAACACTGTTTTTATTTCTGAAAAATGATGGAGAGGCACGCTTCTATTCCACTGTTTGTTTGTTTGTTTGTTTGTTTGTTTGTTTGTTTGTTTGTTTGTTTGTTTGCTTGTTTAGAGATACTCAGGATATAAATTACACAAAACCACAAAAATCATAACATGAAAGTCTCATTCAGATGAAAATGTCCCCACATGTACCAATCAGAGGAATGGTTGTAAAGCAGCAATCCAGATCATTTTATTCAGAATCAGAATGTGTTTATTCTGCCAAGTACATTTTCATAAACAAGGAATTTGTCTTGCTGAGGATCGTGCTTTTTTGTCTCGACAATTGGCATGAAACAAATCTTGACTGTCTGAACAAGATATGACAGAAAAACAAATATTGAAAAATATACAGAATACACGGCATGTGATTTTTATGCACAGGATAAATGACATTAAAAGGTTGTGGAAGTATGTAAATATTCATATAAACAGGCTATGTCTGTACATTTATTGATCGACAACACAGTTATAATTCAAATGGAATAATTCACTTTTTAATCGGAACTCCGGAAAACCCGTCTCTCCGTTGACGCCGTTGCAGAACGGCAAACATGTTGGTCCCGCACAAAAAGGCCTGAGCCCCCCGGAGCATCTGCCCGGCCACAACACAAGATGGCCGCCAGCTGAACCGAAAACCCAAACTGAGAATAAATATTTATAGGTGAAGGGTCTGGCATTTGAAAACCCTCGACGATGGTCTCCTTCTCTTCAGGGACAAATGACGATGTTTAGTCATTCATTGCACATTCAGTCAGATGTTGTTCAGTTAAATGGGGAAGTGGGGATGGAGATGACTTTTTTCCCTCTATCAGCAGGGTGTTTTTCAACGATTTTTAAAGAGTTAATAGTTAGTTCCACGTCTTTTTCAATCCCACTAACGGCATTTTTATTTCTCCAAATGAACTTAAACAGCGAGCGATTCTGCGGTTGTTTCATTCTTGTGACCGTGGGAACACAACATGAGGGATTTCATCAGCGCCTGTAACAACACGGAGGTCTTGAGTCATACGGTGGAGGGGGGGGGACCCACACATACACCCGGAGCCATTTCGACTCACTGCGCCATTAAAGATGAATAATATTTCATTTTATTTCTCTTTCTTTTCCTTCCGGGCGTCTTGGGGAGCTTGTCTCGTGTGTCGTGGAGCCTCGCTGGGATGTTTGCTCTCTCCACTGAAGCTCAGCAGCATAATAGTCGGTTAATTTCTCAAACTATCTGACAGAGTATCATTACCTCGGCTATAAAGCTTCCAAGGAAAACAAAAGACCGACATTCCCATAATAACCTGCTACACAAGCTGGGAGATAATAATAATTATAGAGCTGGGAGGCAAAACTCAAATGCAAATTTGTGGCAAAGTCTAATAATGTAAGAAAGTGGTGAGAGCACATTTAGCACGCCGCAGTTTCCAAAAACTGGTGCCAGGAATATTTCTAAAACTGCAGAATTTACAATAATCCAGTCTATATATATAGTGTATAAATATCCTGTATATATGCATCTGTATCATAACCAGGCTGTACTTGCATGCTTACTGCCGTTAACCCCCGTCGTCTTTTTGTGTTTTTATTTTTTTTTAGCTCTCTTCATCTGGTCCATAGAGTGCATTTTGTGGATTCAGTATATATTGTATTGCTTGTTATTTTTAGAACGTTAAGCATTTTTTTTCGATGCTACTGCCTCTTTGTTTTGTGTTTTTTATTTATTTATTTATTTATTGCACTACCATGTACCAACTACTTGGCCAAATTAGCAGATTCTGTTTTCCATTCTTATTAAAGCTGATGATGTTTGGGGATGTGTTGTAATTTAGTGTTGTGTTTAGCATAGTGTAGTCAGTTCTTGAGATGCATTTGAAATCCGGGCCCTGAACTCAGATGATGTGTTTTCTGGATATCGTTGCTCCTGTTCATCTTCTATGCATTCAAAGCGTCTACATTCTGGGCTGTTCGCCAAATTGCCTCTCTGGAGGCCATTCACGTTTTTCTGCGTCTAATTATAACCCGTCAAGGTTTTTTGTGTTTTAGAGGTGGGTGGTATTTTGTTTTGAATGTGTTGTATGTTTAACAGTGCAGTAACAATGCACACCAAGCGCCTGCAGGGCACAGAGACAGTTGTGTTGCTGAAAAACAAACAACAAACCAGAAGGAATGATGTAAGAGCAGCAGCCGCTCTAACTGCCTCCATCTATCAGTCTGAGGCAGCAGCAGATAAAGCGCTCGTGACCTCATTCGCGCACGTATCCTCCAAACTGCAGCCGGGCCGGGAGCCGCGGCGCCCAACCAAAAGACGGTTCCGAGGCGATATCTGTCCATCTGCAGCCGCCGAGCTTACAGCGATGACAGGTGTTTGTAGCCGGCGGCTTAGGGCTTACAGAAGTACCTGCAAAGAGATGGCCCCGATAAAATAAATTACCTCAGAGACATCTGACGGCTTAAGAACACTGCCCCATTCTGCCTCGTTTGCCTTTTTTTTTTTCCCGTATTTAAAGAGCTTTGAGCTGATTTTGGGTAAGATATCATGTTGGAGATTAGTGCAGTTTTCCAACTGAATGTATCACTTGTTTCCAAGGCGTCATGTGATTCTGAGCAAAACCAAACTTATGTGTTAGATCAGAGCCAACAGAACAGGGAGTTCTCAGCCGTCTCTCTCTGCATATGGCGAGTCCATATCCTGAGCTTGTATTTAAAATGTGACCTATGTTAAGATGTTAAAACATTTGCATAGTTTCCATTGGTAAAATTCTTGTATAAAGTGCACTTTGTGATGTTTTTCAGATGTGGGACACACTACTTCACTGAGTGAAGGACCACTCAAGACCACTAGAGCTTAAGTGCAGTTGATGGAACATTGCCCCGTTCACGAGCATTTTAACAAGGTCACTTGTCGTCAGTGTCAGCGAGGTTGTCATCAAAATGGGCCTTTTGATTGTTGAATTTAATGATGTAATGACTGAATATTGTCCATTAATTTTAATTTATCTAATTGTCTCATAGGCATCCAATATGGACAGAATTGGACAACAAACAACTGCTAAAGGAAGCCATAGAAACTACAGCAACATCTCCAGCCTTGCACTGAGCTGAGACTATTAGCGTGTGTTGTTGGAAGGAGTATTTCCCAAATTTCACAGGAGCTAGGCTAGCTGATCCCCTCTGAAGCAGTGCATGAAGCTAGCGCAGTTAGCATGCATTATGGTTGGTCAAAAGTTTCCTAACAGCCACCGTCAGCCCGGCAACCGGCGATTGCTGATATAAAACCATTATCAGTGTTTGGGCTCGGATCATTCTCCTGCTCCTCGTCATCTCTGTCAGCAAAAATAATTTCCAACACTGGTGTAGAAAGTCTCCATCTTTCCATTCTTTGCAACGGTCATGCAGAAAAAAACTCACACTGGTTATTGAATTATTATTGAAGCGTCAACACAATCAAAAAGCTGGACATGGCTTGAAGCTGATTGGATCTAGGGCCGCACCCTGAAAGTCGACGAGTGGAATCATCAGTCGGAAACCTTCAGTCAACTGAGATTCTTCAAGTCAAGCAGTCGTTTTTTTTTTGTTTTGTTTCTTTTGTCAGTCAGCGTGCGTTACAATAATAGGATCAAACGGAAGAATCTTATAAAATGCACTCGTATAATATTTCATTGAAGAATTATAAATAAGGGGAATGATAAATATAATTTTATGTGTGTGGATCAAACACGGCTCTGCGTGTGCCCTGATCGCCGTGCCCCGTTCCTCCAAATAAATCAAGTGAAGACAGCATGGGGCCTCTTATAACCTTAAGATTATTGTCGGTGCATAACGCATGGAGAGGGGGCGTTCGAGGAGAGAGTCGCAGAACAGTGTCCCCATAACTCACTGTTTCGATCCATAAGGAAACGTAAAACAAAATAACCTACATCTAATATTAAAATCACACTGTTTTGGCGCCGATCGCGGGCGCCCCATCACCAGCGCATCGTCTGTACCCTCGGAGAGGGAGACAGGTGTGCAAAACGCACCCTGATCGCTCTTTCTCCATGACCCCCTCGGGATGGCAGCCATTGGCGGCCACCTGTCTTGCATATAGTAAGAGCCGGTTGGTAAATTATTTGCCAAGTTGAATTCTCAAGGTGAATGAGCGAAATGAAAGGACAAAAATCGAAAGAACAATCACGGATTGACTCAGCCAATCGCCGTCGCATGCAAACCCTCAATGTCAGTTCTGGACACAGGAATGGAATTGCTTTCCATCTTCTCATCTGAATCTGGCTAAGAAAGACAAAAAGTGAATCACCTGCCCAAAAATTGCAGTATCTCTTTAACCCTCTACCAAATAACTCCAGCTCCTGGCGCTGGTTCTCTGCAGGGATTTCCAGCCACTAAATGGAGACTTTAACTGCTGCGGGAACACGTTGTCTTGACTTCCTAGCCGTGCACATCCACGTATACACAACCAAAGTGTGGTTCTGTGCTGCAGCACTGGACTCCGGGCACTCGGAGGGTTTTACTCCTTATCAGCGTCCAGCAGGACCTTCTGTCTCCACGCAGGGGATCAGGACGGAGGAGAAATCAGCTCTGACAGGACGGAGACGCGAGGAGGGCGCAAAAAAAACAGAACAAATTGCAGGAGGCGGAGGGCAGGTTCAACGAAGAGAGCAAAATAAAGAATCAGGGGAAAACAGTCAGGAGAATGGAAAACAGGCATTATGTGCAATTGTGAAAACAAGGTAGTTATCACTCCCCTGCTCCCACTGTGAGACCTTCCTCGCTGAACGGCAAAGTCAGAACGCTGACCCACTCGTTTTCTCCACGGGAGAATGGCGGCTCGTGTTGTGATATGCGTCAAAAAAAGTGCCTCCGTGACACACATTGGTTTGACATTGACCGAGCACTGAGTCGAACGGACTGGAAATAGACGTTAATCTGTTAGATAACTCTAAACCGGGCTGAAAAGACCAGTCTTCACTTCGCATGGGCCACATATCTAAAAAGACTGTCTATTGTTTCCTCTTAATTGCTTTCTATTTTAGTTATCTTCTCCATATCCAGGATGGTCATTTCAGTTTGGTTAGGGGATTGCAATGAAGAGCAAATTATTTAACCGTTAACCGGCAACAATTAAATCTTTGTACCTGCGTGTTGTCCAATAAATCACAAGTTGTATCGCAAAAGAGTATGTGCATGCTTGACAATGTGAAAATATAGTTAGAGAGTGTCTTTCATACAAGAGTATTTTACAGCAACTCTGGAAGGGAACTCGCGCCCGCAGTGACAGTCGCTCGACGGGCAAGGTTGGAGAAGCGGAGAAGCCCCGAGCCTTGGACTGAGTCAGAGGTAATGTGGGTCACTGTTGGCGCATTCTAATTTAGACATGTCCCCAGGGGCAGATTACCTAGAACAACACACTCCCAGAATGGCAAGACACATTTCTTGCTCAAATTAGACCTAAAAATATATAAGTGGCTCCATCATTTTGAAGAGGTCGAGACCCCGGTGCGGTACAGTCTGGGAAATGGACTTCTCAAGGCAGTTTGAAGGTCATTTGGCTTCGTTCAAGCCACATTTTCTACATTGTTTATTGGAAATAGCTGTGGACAACCAGGCGGACTGCGTGAACGGATTCAATTGTTGTTTACTGTGGGAAAAGTACATTTTAAAATACTCGGTCTCATGGACAAATCTCTCTTATCTGTACTACTGTAGGTTAGTTAATTAAGTTCAAATCTACACAGGAGCTGTCATGCTGCTTTCTTTTTTTTTTTTCTTTCAAGTAAAAAAATTTGTCTTTATTGTGCATTCGTTTTCAGAGGCTCGTGAAGTTCAGAGACGAGTAGATTTTCTTTTTGAAAAAACAGCGAGCTTTAAAACACAGATAAGGCCCCCGAAAAAAAAAAAAAAAAAACATTTGAGGAGAAAAGGCAAACATCAAAGATTTGAAGATGTTATCTTAAGGATTTGACATCGGCTTCAAGGTTTTCCCATTAAATTTGCGCTCTTTGAAATACAGGATAATAATGTGTATCTTTACTGTACCCGCAGAGAGTTTGGTTATTCCTTGTTCCGAAGGATCGGGCTAACTTCGGCTCTGAGTGATGGGAGAGTCTTTTAATATTTTAATATTGTCACATTTCACAAACATTGAGGGTGGAGGTGACTTTCAGGACACTTGGCGTCCGCCCATAATTGCAAGCTTTTAAGATGGAGCAAAGCAGCTTTTAAAGGCAGCCGTTCGGCCGGAGAGCCAATGAGGAGCGTGTCCTCCAAATTGGGCGGGAACTATTTGTTCAAACAGCCATTCCGCCCGTGTTGCTGACGATGTAACTCTCAGAGATTTATTGCAAACTTACAACAGTGTCCATTAAATTAGAGGAAAAGCGTAATGTCTCGTGAACGGAATGGAATCAAATAGCACATCATTTGTCCAGAGGTTGGTTTGTTTGCCCTCCAGATTCTAAATGAAGTCATTTTTCAGAATGTAATTTTGGGCAGATGGCAATTGTCTATGAAATTGCCAAGGCAAGACTGACTAAGTAAGAGAAGGGAAATATTTTAGTGGTGTCAATGGGAAGAGACCATTTTACGAGAAGAGTGGTGAGTGCAAATTGTAGGAAAATATTTATTTTTACTTCAGTAAGACACAGGCCGTGTAATTTTACCTTGAAGCACAAAAACAAAGGTCAACCAGAAAAGGGGTTGGGCAGAACTACACAGAGTGGGCAGCTCCATCTCTTCAGGCTCCACTTGGACCATTCCAGCTCAGATGAATCTTCCCTGAACCAACCTCCACACTCCGTAACCCTCCGTGCACCTGTTTGCCTTATTCTAATGATTCTAATGATGTTACTTGTTCTCATTCAGAGTTTCATTACCGTCCACAAATGTTCTTCATTGAAGTTTCTTTGCATGAAAGCATAAACGACTAAATATGACCCACCGCAGAAAAACCCGAATTGTCGCGCATTTCTAAAATGGCCAGGAGAAGCCAAATAAGGTGAAAAAACCTTTCTAGGAGGAAAATTTGATTTTTCCAGATTCGTGTGCCTTTGTGGGGTTTTTTTGTCTCAATGTATTTTCAAAACCGAGTTTGATTTATAAATAGTAGAAAAATGTTAAACCGTGGAGTTAAATATTCCCGTTAGATGACATAGGGAAACACAGTTCAGTTACCGAGACGCTGAACAGCGCTGAACAACGCCGATCGATGGTTTCCTTTAAAGCGAGCGTCCAGGTGAAGATCATTCCTCCATATTCCATGTGATGTGAAGTCACAATGTGAAACCTTTTTGATAGAGGTCAACTTTTAAATCGTACTACTTTTACACACATGGAGCCATTGTTGTGTAAGCGGCGTAACACGCGAATAAGAAAAGCTGAATTCACTTCCGTAAACAAGACAAGGAGCCCTTTGAAAACTTAGGTGAAGGTGATTATCTCAGAATCACAGTTTGCCACACCCTCGTAATTAACAAGTCATAGCTTTAAAAATATGTCCTTGATTCGCACAAGTGACACCTTGTTACGAAGCTCTGATCCTTCACTTTCAAATGATGTGAAAAAAAAGTGAAATGGCACCAAAAGTACCTAAAATCTGTGGTGGGTCACATATATTGTTTACGCTTCGAAGGCCGACTCGACTGAGGAGAAGCAGCTCATCTTGAGAGGATGAGCGGCCGCCGTGACACGTCAAGCTGCTGTGGCAGGTTGTGAAGGCAGATTTGTGGGTCGGTGAAGCGTGTTGTCGCCGGCCTCGTGCCATGCGGCTGGACGTCTTGATGAGCCGGCCGTCATTCACCTTGGCCTCCAAAGACAATGTGATGATTACGGTCCTGGCGATGGACCGTCACTCACTGCGAACACATCAGCACCCGCTCGGCTTGCACGGCGCCCTGGTTTCAGCTCAGATCAGATATCGACAGCGAGTCAAGAGCGTAGATGAAGATGCGCTGACGATGGACAGGATCTGGAATGATGGGAACGCAGGTCCAGGTCCGTCCTTTTCTCCAGGAAGCTTCTGAGGTAGGCAGCTATTTCAGGTATTATGGCCGTGCATCCCTTTTATGTTCCAAAACCAGGTGGTTCCTCTACGAAAATACAACATCCCATAATGCCGTGTCGGTGCTTGGGAAGAAAAAAATGGGAACAAAAGGAATTTTCAAGCCGAGAAGGTTGTAGCACTGTTGGTCTTGTTTGTTTGTTTGTTGTTTGTCAGTCGGGCTTGGTGCCCACCGGAGCATGTGACGGGCTTGATTTGTGTTACCATGGCAACTGCTGTATAGAAATGCCTGGGCTACAGTGGTACATGACACTGAGGCAGTGTCAATTCATGTAACCTCTTGGCAGAACAGGTGACTGAAAAGGATGGTCCTGCAGGGGTTTGGAGCCGCTTCTTTCATTCTGTCGGGGATTTTTAAGTGGAGTGAACTCCACACTCTCACTCTTTTCATGATTCCCGAATTTATGCTGTCGAATAAAAAATACTCTATTGCGCCAAATAGAGTTGCCAACCGTCCCGGTTCAGCCAGGAGTCTCCGGGAATTTACCTCAATGTCCCAGAAAGGAAAATAAAATAAATAAATACTGGACAGTTCCGACAGGCTTGAATTATAATAAATTGCTGGGTTGTAGGTTGGCACTGATATGAGGCATCTGGTGATGTTTGATGCCTGGGGGGGAGAGGGAGGGAGAGAGAGATGCATTGTGTTTAGTACCGTTTCAGTAGCTAATTTATTCTCGTCATTCCTCAAAAATAAATCTCTGGCAATTTGGTCAAATGGAGAGGTCAATGCTATGCACAAATAATATGAGAGGATGGAGGATGTCCTGCAGCACAACTAGCCTGGTGGCGGATAGAAAGATGAGTGAAACGCAAACAACCATTTCAGGTTTCTGGTTAATTCCTGCTCATATTCTACCAGAGGATCGGTAGGGGAAAGAAACCGCTCAAGGCTGGTTCCTGGTCAGTCAAAGAAGTGTGATGTGAATGAAGCAAGGTGCTTGTTGTGCAAGTAGATTTGCTTATGAAGCTGGGACCCTGGCCCGGTTCTTTGTCTGTGATGGGGTCGTAGCCATGTCTCCGTCTCTTCCCCCTTTCTTGTGGTTTTTGTCAGGCTAATCAGTGAGCACAGCTCCTGCTGGAGGTTGTTCTCTCTTCTCCATCTCAGAGGCTCAGCGGACGGATTGCAGTTTATATTAACACAGCAAACAATGAAAAACAGCGGCGTATAACGGCAGCCATGGTGGGTTTTATCAGCTTGCGCAGGGATTACAAGGGAAATGAATCATTAACGCTGTTGCCACTTGAATGCAGCTTAACGTGTGATTGGCAGGTTGAATGCCAGACGCTGGGGAGAGAGCGAGAGGGAGAGGGTGTGGTGGGGTCCACCGTCTGGTACTTAGTGAAGCGGGTATCATTATATGGGATAGAAGCGCTGGGGGGCGCAATCAAAACGACCCCTTCGGTGTTTGAGAGGGTGGAGAGGAACGGGTTTTGGGGGAAAAGAAAAAAAAAATCAAAGAGTGAGAAGAAGAAGAAAGGAGAGAAAGTCAAACTGAATAGCGTGTCGGCAGGCAGAGTCCAGAGTGTGTGCACTGCACCGCCCCCGACAGCGGGTCTCAAATTGCGATCCTGCCCTCGTCTATTTATACGCTGCCTTGTGTTCGCTTCCCATTGAGCGCCGGCCTTTGAGATGTGTTCTGCGCGGCGCGGTCAGCGACCCCCGGCGGCCCGCGCCCAACACGACGGCAGGTAGATTTTAATGGCTTTATGGAAACTAGTGGGGCGCCTCACTGGTGAAGGGGATTCTGGGTCACAGAGGGATTTGTTAACTTATTACAGCGTCTGGAGCGAGGCCCTTATCGGCACCTGCCAAGTCCAAGCTAGACCCGGCGGGATTGCGCTGACCCCGGTGGAAGTAATGGATATTAGAAAATCTTCCCACTGTGAAGGGGCGGGCAGGGGGCTCACAAGGAGAAACAGATCCAGAAAACTCAAGGACAGAGAGAGAGAGAGAGAGAGAGAGAGCGAGAGAGAGAGAGAGAGATATGAATGTATTCATTAGTCTATCATTTATGTTGAAAATCATCCGTGAAAATAAAATGTTGTTTTTTCTATGGAGGGTTAATCTGATAACAGCCCGTTTCTGTAAATGGTGTGTTATTTTCCTTAGCAAAGAAATCCCAGAGGGTATGATGTATGATATTCCTTTATATCCGACAGAATATGCTTTTGAAATGAATACATAAATATGAAGTCACTAAAGTAACCGACTGTTTGAAATGCAGAAGAGTAAAAAAATCGTGATATTTGTTTGAGACGCGGTGTCTCCCAGGCTGAATATGCAGGTAGCTGCAAACTCAGTGTAGAAAGTACTTGTACTTAGTTACTTTCCAGCGCTCTGAAAACCCGTCCTGGTAAAACCTGGCCCTACTTATGCTTGTGCCGAGCTCATATGAAGACAGAACGTAGTTTGGGACGGAGGCTCATCACAGGACCCTGGCGGCGCTGCTGCCTTTCAGACGATTTTTATCACAACCAGACAGCGTTGGGTAATTCCCTGAAAAGCAGTAGGGGCCGAACGTCTCCTTTGATTATGGCGTTGAGGGAGAGCGGCTCGCGCCAGGCCCGAGCGGCCGAGCGTCGGCATTTCAAAGCCCGTCCGTCCTCCTGCCGCTTCTGCTGGTGACGAGCCTTTCATTTGCTTTTATGATAATGTGGCCGCCCAACACCGAGCGGCGGGGTAATGCAACCCTCCGACCGCTTCTCTGATGCAAAGAATAAGAACATACTGCGGAGAAACTCGCCTCAACGCCCGCCGTTGTGTCGCCCTCTGCCTGGATCCAGAGCGGGTCGGATCAGCGCCGGGAACCAAAACGGCTGATGGACGGTTACGTTGCGACACTGAAGCTGAGTCCGCCGTGGACGCCAGGGAGGCGAGGTGCGGCGCTTTGTTTGGGAGATGTAAAACTTAGGTGGAAGGGATGGCTGTTTCTCACAAGGATAGAGAGGGGAGAGGAGAGGAAGAGGAGAGAAGAGAAGGAGGAGGAGTAAGAGGAGGAGAGAGGAGGACGAGGAGAGAAGAGGAGAGAGGAGGAAGAGGAGAGAGAAGAGGAAGAGGAGAGAGAAGAGGAAGAGGAGAGAGATAAGAGGAAGAGGAAGAGGAGGAAGAGGAGAAAGGAGGAATTAGCCGGTAGCAGTAAATAGATGACTGGGATAAGACTCCTAAATATAACCCTTATCTGCGTCTCAATTTGAAACAGCCACGGGAGAAATGGGCCGCGCTGTCACTCAGGCTTTTAATTAAGAACAGAGTGTGTGTGTGTGTGTGTGTGTGTGTGTGTGTGTGTGTGTGTGTGTGTGTGTGTCTTGTGCTTTCTAAAAGTGTGATTTTCCAAAAAGGCTTTTCCACAGTTTTGTTCAGTGGCTCCAAATTACTTCTAAATTTGATTAGACATGATAATAAGTCGGCTCTCGTTTTAATGCCTTTGTGGCTCGTAACGCCGCCACCGCCGCCCACCTCCAATAACCCTAACCCCCCACCCCACCCCTAACCCCGCCCCCCTCATAGTGTCATGGCAGGTGAGACAAACGGAGATCTGAGGTGACCTGGTGTCCGTTCATCAACGACTCAGCAGGACTCGCATGAGATGAGGTGGCACTCGCCTCCCGTCAGAGCAGGTGGAAGTAACGGCCTCAGACCATGCACCAGACTCCGCCCCGGGTGCCCGGGTTTGGGTCCACATATTATTCCGAGTAGTTGAGTTTGGGTCGGGACACTTTCTGGGGTCTGTGTGTTCACTATGTGTGATACCAGAGTGCATCCCATAAGGCACGCCGTCAGTGTCCACTGAGGAACACGGAACATGACGTCCGGATGCTGCTTCTCCTTCTGAACGTAGTGAACGTCAACGCTGTTTTAATGCTTTTATCCTTGTTCTGTTGTTGTGTAGGACGTTACGTGTCCCTGGGGGGTCAGTGTCACATTTAGAAAAACATAAACATAGAAGAAATACCGTTTCTTTAGTATTTTTGTCCTAACTTTATTTAAAAACCTTAGACCCCAAAAATATGGATGTGTAAATAGAAATCGGTGTTGGAACCTCATCTGCAAGTCGTCCTTCTCTCTGCTACATTTTCTATTCTGTTTCGGACCCGCCTCCAAACAGGAAGTCAGACAATTCAACCGTCGTCTTGTACCTACGAGGAAGCATCAACCAGGCTTCATGAGGTTACGTGCACAGTGATTTGCAGAGGTGGCAATCCACTCGGGGATTATGGGTCCACGTGTATTTGCTGATCCGCATCAACCCAGAGGTCCTACTGAAGAGTGGAACCAGCTGAGCAGGGCGCGGCTGGAGCTAACACATGGAAACGGGATTCTGAACCCGTATTCACCCATCTCTCATGATCGTCCCATCAGATTCCAAGAGAAAAAACCACAAACATTAAGTGCAGCGGGGACGCTAACAGGCTGCATTTAAGCAACAATTTGAATTCTGGGTTCTGTTCGTATCCAGGAAATATCCGCCCCGACTTGGATCCGGATCTCTCCACTCGGACCTGCGTGCAGTCGGCTCTGTAATGTAAAATATGGTCGGTTCTGATCTGATCTCTGGACCAATTTCCTTGTTTCAATAGTTCTACGGGTCTGAATTTTGGGATCCTCAACTCGTGGGAGACCTCAGCCTTCAGGCCTGTGACTGATGATGCCTTCGACGAGATCGACGCGAGCGAGGGAGAAAAGATAACGCCGCAGCCCGAACGCCATTAATTCTCATCATGGGACTACGATGTCGATTTGCTGCATCCGTCTTTTTCTGAGCGGTGATGGATGTGAAACACGGCCCCGCATTCTGTTGTTGGGGTGGTTCGAGTAAAACATGTCACGGGGAAATCGTAACAACAGTGAAAACAATGGTTTTTTTTGCAATTCTCACAGTGGTGTTTAATACGTCTAAAACCACAGTGTGCTCACAAAGTATGTGGAAAGTACTAGGATGACATACTTGTACTACATCTGAAATATCATAGTATGCAAACACTGCACACCAGCGTATCCCACAATGCATTGTGAGGGCAGGATGCCGGTAAAAGTTTCTATGACGCATCGAGTTGCTCTGACGATGTAGTATGTAGTATGTAGTATGTAGTATGGAGTATGTAGTATGCTTGTAGTAGAGCAGTTTTAAACCTGTAGGCCCTAGTGGTCCACAAGAGTACTGCATGTGGGCAGCCAAATCACTGGCAAAACATAGATTTAAATGAATATATACAGTAGTATAATATAATATATTGGTCAGAATGGTTGGGATATGCTGAAGTAGCACATAATACAGATGTAGTTCATACATACATACATACTAGGCCATTACAGGGCATCTGAATAAATGAAAGCCACGCCCACAAACTCGTGTTTCTGAGATTCCATGACAAATATGCGACACACAAACAGAGCTGCAGTGACTGAAAACACCACCCGTGCACCATCCCAACCCTGCTCCATCCCAACCCATGCTCCATCCAAATCCGTGCTCTGTCCGAACCCTTGCACCATCCAAACCTGTGCTCCGTCCAAACCCGTGCACCGTCCAAAACTGTGCTCCATCCAAACTTGTGCACCGGGGTTCCGTGAGCTGAGCTCGTCACTCCTCTTCCTCCTCCTCCTCCTCTTCCTCTTCCCTCTGTTCAAGGATTCAAGAGGATTATTGGTCACATACATATACATACTTTCATATATCTACATACTTTCATACATATACATACTTTCATACATATACGTATGCAGTGAAATGTCAATGCAACGCACCCCGAGATTACACACAATATGTTCTACACTGAATACAGTAGCTACCTAAGAATTTCTACTTGACCAACTAACTGATTCCTACAACGTAATGCAGTAGGTTGAATGCTATAGAATAATATATAGTAATATATAGTAATAATATCTTATAAAATTAGAACTCAAGGGTAATGCAGGGTTCTGTATATGGGATAGACTTATGTATATTAGATACACTGGGATAGGCTTATTATGTATATACAGATATGTGCATTAAAGTGGCATGTGTTCCCAAAGCAGGCAGTGATGTTGCCTGTCAGGATGCGCTCCACCGCTCCACAGTAGAAGAACTTGAGGTTCCTCACTGAGACCCTGAGTTTCCTCAGCTGCCTGAGGTGGTTGTTTCTGTCGTGGGTGTGGTTAGGTTTCAGGAACAGAAACTTCTCTGCTTTGTTTTCCCTTCATTCACCATTTGTCCGGCTGTGCCGACCTCATGATGGCAGCTCCACAAAAGAAATAAAAACAAGAATTGGCATAGCAACTTCAGCCATGACAAGACTGGCCAGAATATGGAGAAGCAACACCATCAGCTTCCCGGTGAAGGTCAGACTCTATAACTCTCTCATACTATCCACCCTACTCTATGGCTCTTTGAGCTGGACACTCACAGCGGGACCGAACGCAGGATACAGTGGAGATCAGCCCTCTGTCTTCCACTTATCTGCAGAGAAGGAAGTCCTGTAGGAACAGACTTATGGGTTTAATGGCAAGGCTGGAGGCAGGAGGATGGAAGGTGGAGTCTGGTGGCAAAAGAGTGGAGGTGGAGGTCGGAAATCAGTACTCTGCTTTCCACTTATCTGCAGACAGGAAGTGCTGTAGGAACAGACTTATAGATTCGATGGCGAGGCAGGAGGCTTAAGGGTGGAGGGTGGAGGAATGTGAGCCGTTGCTTTCATTACATTAATATGATTTGATGAAATGAACACGGAATGAAGTGTTAATTAATAATCATAATTATAAACAAATTATAAGAAATAATAATGAACTCATTTTAACATAATGAGTGTCACGTCAGAACTCTGTTTTATTTTGTAGATGCATCAATATGTCACGAGTACTCCACCAAAACACCTCTGAGCGATATTGAACCTGCACTTATAGGAGGAATATAAAGAACCCTTATTGGATTCTTTTGAAAACCATTTGGAATGATTTAAGACTAATAATTCAAGTTAAATAATCCCTTAAAATAACTCACTGTAGAATGATCGGAGGATCTGAAGGTCGAAGGTCTAATTTGAATCTGAAATTTGAAATCAAAAACGATTCCAAACAGAAGCAGGGCAGAAGCTACATCACAAACACCTCGTGGTTGAAGTTTCATCCCAATCGGTCCACATACGGAGCAGAAATGTGTGAAAAACTGACCAACTTTGACCCATATCATAGCAATGCATTTTACGCCAAAATACTATGTCCAACCCGGAAAAAAGTATCTGGAACAGAAGAATGAAATAAACTACGAACATGGTTAGTCAGGGAAGTTCCATAAATGTTGTCGGTATTACAATATAGACAAGTAATCTATGGAGCTAAATGTTTCCAATTGATTATTAACAGAAAAAAATACAATAAAGTAGTAATTACAACTCACATGTATCTATTGTATTTATAAAATAAAATGTATTTATTATTATTATTATTATTATTATGCAAAGTAATTACAAAGTTTGTGATTGTTCCAGATGCCGAAGAATAGCTGAAAATCAAAGACAATAAAGAAGCCATTGTCCAAAAATCCGTCCTCAAGGTCGGTCACAATATTAAACAGAAGTAAACATGCTGGACGTCACTCATCGGCATGTTTGCTGTTTGGAAGTTTAGTAACTTGTGATGCAGAAACAGAAACCACATTTATAAAAGGAATAAATTCGACCCTGTGTGTAACTACCAGCAGCTGTATTTATTGTTATTATTATTATTATTATTATTATTATTATTATTATTATTATTATTATTATTATTATTGTTATTCATAATAATAATAATAATAACAATAATATAATAATAATAATGGCTTTGATTTTTTATTGTTATTGCTACTATTGAATTTCAGTATATTAATGGTGTATGACAAACACATGTTTTAATTATTATTTCTTTATTTACTAATAATTGTTTTCTATCAATATTTTTCGTTATATGGTTGTTATTATTTATTATGTTATACAAATAAAGATTAAAATTAATAATCAATTTAATTATTATTTATGTAGTTATAATTATTTATTATTGCTGTTATTTGATGATTGCATTCTATTCATGCAAAGACCTTTGAGTTGCATGTCGTGCATGAAAGGTACAAAAACAAATAAAAGGTTATTTATTATTAGTATTAGTATTATTATTATCATTATTATTAATAATATAATATGAAACCCGCCCATGCCGCCGGCTCCTGCTGCAGCCTGATAAGGCGGCCGACATGCCCCCTGCTGGTTCCTTATCAGGCCGACATGCTCCGCACGCCCCCGCACAGCGCCGCCCTCGGCGCATTGGGAACACGCCCCGAGTCCCGGGACGTGACGACCATGACAAACACGCCAAGCTCACCACGCTGAGCCCACCACGCTGAGCCCACCACGCTGAGACAAACACGCCAAGACAAACACGCCAAGCTCACCACGCCGAGACAAACACGCCAAGACAAACACGCCAAGACAAACACGCCAAGCTCACCACGCTGAGCTCACCACGCCGAGACAAACACGCCGAGTCAGCGCTCGCTTTGAGAGGAACCCTGGGAATAAAAGACACATCTGCAACGTAAACAAAAGATCCTTCTTCCTTTTGAAGAAAGATGACAATATGTCAGAGGACATGGGAGAGATGGGTCAGTTAATATTTGGTTATATTTGAATTATTAGTATGAAAGACGAGTTTGCTCAGCTGGACATTTACCATTTCCCATGAATGAAAGAAGCTGAAACCTCATTCTATAGTGGAAACAAAGAGCACACGCATCTCTCAATGAAATACATCTTTGATGATGTACGGCGCTTATTGCAGAGGGGCGTGACTTATCCCAGATAGGCGGGGCTTATCCCAGATAGGCGGGGCTTATCGCAGATAGGCATGACTTATCGCAGATAGGCATGACTTATCGCAGATAGGCATGACTTATCGCAGATAGGCATGACTTATCGCAGATAGGCATGACTTATCGCAGATAGGCATGACTTATCGCAGATAGGCGGGGCTTATCGCAGATAGGCATGACTTATCGCAGATAGGCGGGGCTTATCGCAGATAGGCGGGGCTTATCGCAGATAGGCGGGGCTTATCGCAGATAGGCATGACTTATCGCAGATAGGCATGACTTATCGCAGATAGGCATGACTTATCGCAGATAGGCGGGGCTTATCGCAGATAGGCATGACTTATCGCAGATAGGCGGGGCTTATCGCAGATAGGCGGGGCTTATCGCAGATAGGCGGGGCTTATCGCAGATAGGCATGACTTATCGCAGATAGGCGGGGCTTATCCCAGATAGGCGGGGCTTATCGCAGATAGGCATGACTTATCGCAGATAGGCGGGGCTTATCGCAGATAGGCGGGGCTTATCGCAGATAGGCGGGGCTTATCCCAGATAGGCATGACTTATCACAGATAGGCGGGGCTTATCCCAGATAGGCATGACTTATCGCAGATAGGCGGGGCTTATCGCAGATAGGCGGGGCTTATCGCAGATCGACGGGGCTTATCGCAGATAGGCGGGGCTTATCACAGATAGGCGGGGCTTATCGCAGATAGGCGGGGCTTATCGCAGATAGGCGGGGTTATCGCAGATAGGCGGGGCTTGTCGCACATGGTTTCCAACTCTTCCATAGAAATGAATGAGGCATCCAGTGCGTCGCTGTTTGTCGGATTCAGTGTAAACTTGACGTGAACTAAGATACAATACAATCATATTTTCTTTTAATAAAAGTACAAGTTGGTGTTGTTGGCAGTTAATTCTGCTTTATTTCTTTACTCATTATTTTATTGTTTTAACAGTGTGGTTCTTTCAGCTGGTTGTAGGTCGGTGGACCCCTATCGCCCCCTTGTGGTCGGAGGTTGTCCGTCCATTTGTTCGATTGATGTGAGATGCTCTTGAGAACTGATTCCACAACTGCACTAAGTCCCGGCAACGCCACAACTTCAACAATGGCTTCTTCTTCTTCTCCTTCTTCTTCTGTCTCTGTGAGTTAATCGTCCTCGTCACTCATACAGTGTGAAGGCCGCCGGCGAAGCTAAACTCACTGTATTTTTCTGTCTCTCTCTGTCTCTCTCTCTCTCTCTGTCTCTCTCTCTCTGTCTCTCTCTCTGTCTCTCTCTCTGTCTCTCTGTCTCTGTCTCTCTCTCTCTCTCTCTCTCCTTCTCTCTCTGTCTCTCTCTCTCTCTGTCTCTCTCTCTGTCTCCCTCTCTGTCTCTCTCTCTCTGTCTCTCTCTCTGTCTCTCTCTCTCTGTCTCTCTCTCCCTTTCTCCCACTTAGAAACAAAACAGAAAAGTCCAGACCCTGTTACTGTTCTGCGCAGCATGGACTTGAACTGGACGCAAGGCTGCTTTTTAGCCTGCGTTGGGGCTTTTCTTTGGGCTGCTTTTTAGGCTGCGTTGGGGCTTTTCTTTGGGCTGCTTTTTAGGCTACGTTGGGGCTTTTCTTTGGGCTGCTTTTTAGCCTGCAATGGGGCTTTTCTTTGGGCTGCTTTTTAGCCTGCGTTGGGGCTTTTCTTTGGGCTGCTTTTTAGGCTGCGTTGGGGCTTTTCTTTGGGCTGCTTTTTAGCCTGCGTTGGGGCTTTTCTTTGGGCTGCTTTTTAGCCTGCGTTGGGGCTTTTCTTTGGGCTGCTTTTTAGCCTGCGTTGGGGCTTTTCTTTGGGCTGCTTTTTAAGCTGCGTTGGGGCTTTTCTTTGGGCTGCTTTTTAGCCTGCGTTGGGGCTTTTCTTTGGGCTGCTTTTTAGCCTGCGTTGGGGCTTTTCTTTGGGCTGCTTTTTAGCCTGCGTTGGGGCTTTTCTTTGGGCTGCTTTTTAGCCTGAGTTGGGGCTTTTCTTTGGGCTGCTTTTTAGCCTGCGTTGGGGCTTTTCTTTGGGCTGCTTTTTAGGCTGCGTTGGGGCTTTTCTTTGGGCTGCTTTTTAGCCTGCGTTGGGGCTTTTCTTTGGGCTGCTTTTTAGCCTGCGTTGGGGCTTTTCTTTGGGCTGCTTTTTAGCCTGCGTTGGGGCTTTTCTTTGGGCTGCTTTTTAGCCTGCGTTGGGGCTTTTCTTTGGGCTGCTTTTTAGCCTGCGTTGGGGCTTTTCTTTGGGCTGCTTTTTAGCCTGCATTGGGGCTTTTCTTTGGGCTGCTTTTTAGCCTGCGTTGGGGCTTTTCTTTGGGCTGCTTTTTAGCCTGCGTTGGGGCTTTTCTTTGGGCTGCTTTTTAGCCTGCGTTGGGGCTTTTCTTTGGGCTGCTTTTTAGCCTGCGTTGGGGCTTTTCTTTGGGCTGCTTTTTAGCCTGCGTTGGGGCTTTTCTTTGGGCTGCTTTTTAGGCTGCGTTGGGGCTTTTCTTTGGGCTGCTTTTTAGCCTGCGTTGGGGCTTTTCTTTGGGCTGCTTTTTTGCCTGCGTTGGGGCTTTTCTTTGGGCTGCTTTTTAGCCTGCAATGGGGCTTTTCTTTGGGCTGCTTTTTAGGCTGCGTTGGGGCTTTTCTTTGGGCTGCTTTTTAGCCTGCGTTGGGGCTTTTCTTTGGGCTGCTTTTTAGCCTGCGTTGGGGCTTTTCTTTGGGCTGCTTTTTAGCCTGCGTTGGGGCTTTTCTTTGGGCTGCTTTTTAGCCTGCGTTGGGGCTTTTCTTTCGGCTGCTTTTTAGCCTGCGTTGGGGCTTTTCTTTCGGCTGCTTTTTAGCCTGATTTTTGCTCTTTTGGGTAGATTTGGGATGTTTCTTAGGCTGTTTTGGGGATAATTTTAGGCTTTTTTAGGACTCTTTTACTTTTATTTGGGCGGGGGGGTGTTTTTTTGGGCTGGGTCTTTTTTGGGACTGATCTTTAGGCTGTTTTTGGATGGTTTTGGGTCTCTTTTCATTCTGGTTCTGGTTTTGAGCTGATTTTCGGTAAAGTTACTTTTCTTTTTTATGGCTGTTTTGTTAGGCTGTTTTTGACAGATTTTTAAGCTGCTTTTAGACTCTTTCACCCCTTCTTTTTTTTATGTTGTTGGACTGTTTCTTAAGCTGGTTTACTGCTGTTTCGGGGCCGTTTAGGCTGTTTTCTGTACTGTTTTTTAGGCTGGTGTGACAACTTGGGGTGGCGGGAATTCTGATGGAAGGAGGTTAACTTCGGATCAGTGTTCAGTGGAAAAGGAGCGGATCCTGCATATTGTAGCAGGAGGTTTTTGGGGGGTTTATCACGGATGCAAGGGGTGTCCGGAAGCTGGAAGGATAAGAGGATTTAAAAAGAGAAAAAGAAGGGGGGGTGGAAGCAGAGGATGGGGGATGAATAGAAGAACAGATGTGTTAGATTCCCTTTTAAACCAAAGTAGGAGATCACAGCGATAGGAAGCGGCGTCTGCGGCGGCTTCCTGTTTGAATCTGCGTGATAACTTTACAGTCTGATAGCAGGAGAAAAAAAATCATATTCAAATGGAGAATATTTATGGAGGTATAAAGCTCTGCGAGGGTGTTTGTAAATTCATAAAAAAGAATCATGTTTAAACTGCAGCCATGACCTTTATTGGAATAAACAAGCACGCAGATGTTCCGATCCCAAAACTTTTGATAAACGCCTGAAAATTAAGTGTTTAATAGGTAGGTTTGTAGGTAAATATTGCTGAAAAAAAGCTGCAAATCTTAGTTGAAAGGCCACATCCGTATTATTTATATATTGTGCACAAATAATTATTCGTATAAATATTATTTATATAAAATTATAAATAAATATGACTGTGATTGGTTTAGATCACCATTCAAGGCCTTTCTCTTCTGTTTTGCTTCCAACATTGGCCGCGCGCACACACACACACACACACACACACACACACACACACACACACACACACACACACACACACACACACACACACACACACACACACACACACACACACACACACACACACACACACACACACACACACACACACACACACACACACACACACACACACACAGGCTAAAACAAGCAACTTTAAGGTTATTTAAAGGACAATGATCAATAACACTCCTCTAACTCCTACTTAATCTCCATAATGAGCTTCATTGCTGTAATTAATCACGTCTGGGCAGGAAGGACCCCGGCCGCCCCAAAGCATTCTGGGAGAATAGGAGCCGCACCCGGTCGCTGGAGCTCCCGGTCTGGTCGTCCTGTGTGATGGCCTTCCGGAAAAACAAGAGATGAGACGACTCCCAGAGCCATATTCATCTGGTCTGTTGCCATTATAATCTGTCATGGAATGCTCGGCCGAAGAATTATAATTAATTAATACATTTTGGGAAATATGCAGGCAAAACATTAATTACTTATTATTTATTGTTATTATTATTAGGGGTCCAGCCTCTGAATTTTGAAATCTAAAACTTTTTGGAACACAACAACTGCAGAAGCTATGGACAAGGTAACGTTTTGTTTGAACTGGTATGTGATTGATATCACAGACACTGTCTAATGCATTTCACTCCAAAATATGTCCAACCCGGGTCAAACAATCTGGAACAGAACAATGTCATAAACTACGAACACGGTTGAGGTTTCGTTTAAACCATCCAAATCGATCCACATACTGAGCAGATATTAGTGAAAAACTGAACAACGTTCACCTGCTTGACTGACACGTCACTATTCATAAACAAAATGAAGGAGATGAGTTTTACAGTAGGACGCCTTATGACATCGTCATAATATTTACTATAAATGAGATTTACAGTAAGATACTTTATGACAACATATTATTTACTATAAATGTACAGGTTCTGATACAGAATGTACATTGGACCATGTTCAGTGTACTGTGTAGACTCTGTCACTCTGTAGTGGTTCGAGAGTACAAAGAATACCTTTACATGTATATGTATGTACTTTCTTACCTGGTGGATGTCTGTGGATCTGTGAGATTGATATTTTATCTCCGTGGTGCTCAATACCTTGCTGGATTCATGAAAAATAAAAATAAAATTGGTCCGCAAAAACTTGTGACCACGTCGAGTCAAATCCAAGGAAATGTGCGACTGAGTGATGCGTTCAAGATCCAGCGAGGCGTCGGAAAAACAGAAGCCGTGCAATGGTAATTACTCACAGAAAAAGCACATTGTTTTTCGTATTTCATGGAAACGTAACTTATTGAAAATGTAATTCAAGTAAAAAAAGTCTCCACTAAAATTATGTACGTTTGACTGCTATCGTAAATCTCCGTAAATACGTAAACTTACCTAAATACGTAAACCTACCTAAATACGTCATCACTTACACGCACGAGACCCAACGTCACCTATCGTCTCTTAGACTGTTCATGTACTTACATACAACAAGGTAAGTTATAACAATGACAAGATTTGGTTTAAAGGAAAAAATAAACAGTTGTCTTAAAGAAACTTGTATAAACAGTTTCCTACAGCTAAATGTGGCAGATCTAAATAAAAAGACCAAAAGTGTTAAGTATTGCCGAGGTCTTCTGTAATTAATCTCATGACAAATGAATGTTAAAGTTCCAATGTTGTCTGCATTCCAATATAGACAAGTCATTATTAAACTGGATTTTCCAATTGTAGATTTTTAACAGAAAAAAATACCATAAAGTAGTGATTACAACTAACATGTATTTATTATATTTAGAAAATATATTGTATATTGTTATTTTGTTATTGTTCCAGATACTGAAAAATAGTTGCAAATCCAAGAAAATACTAATGGAAAAACATTCAATGTAATTTGTATATTGTTGTAAGTTGATTCGTCATACATCTTGGTGTTCAGAGGCTCAGAAATAAACAATGTGCTGCTATGAGTTTAACAGCAGGTGTTGAGAACACGATCCAAAATGCACATGCACACAAAATGATATGATATAAATGATAATGTTCCAGGAAGAGATTATATTGTAATACCAGAATTGCAAACAAGACAAATTATGTTTAATACAACATTCCAAATTACGTATGCTGAGCTGTTTACTGGCTGCATTAGTGTAGATGACTAATGCTCTGCGTTGTATAATATAGGTATGCCAATTGATAGAGCACTGAAGAAATCAAGTTAAATAATAATGATGCATGTTTATGAACCATTGAATTGATTAACTAGTGAAGGTAAATAATCTCTTTATTTACCTTTCTTAAGGTGGCTTAGTTTGTGTAACGCATACATCAAAAATGTCAAAACTAACACATGCCTATATGATTATTATTGTTAGTAGTATTATTGTTATTATTGTTATTATTAGATTCAAGATTCAAGATTCAAGATTCAAGATTTTTTATTTGTCACATACATATACATACTTCCATACATATATGCAGTGAAATGTAATGCAACGCACCCGGTGATAGCACACAATAAGTCCTAATAGTCCTATTATTATGTAATTACATGGTTCACCCATCAATATACCTGTAATTAATTGCACCAATTAACTTTATGACATTAAGTATTTTTTTAGGGTGTGACTGAGTTGTGGAATCATCGTTGTAGGTAATGCTCAATGTTTAATTCAGTATTTCTTTATTTCCTTTTTCTACATTGTTTCTCATCCTGATATTCCTCTTATGTATTAAAATGTCATTCTGGCAGCCCAGAACCCGGAAACCCACAGCTCATCTCTTTCTTTCTTTCTTTCTTTCTTTCTTTCTTTCTCCATCTCCGTCTCCTCACCGGGGGTGGAGAAGGGCGGAGGAGGAGTTTAAGGGACTATTATGATGAACAATTT
>NC_137195.1:2560687-2600687 GCF_960531495.2 Zeus faber
TGACATTTGATTGCAAAGCCTCATGGGAATTTCTCCTCCCGTGCCACATCCCCGAGACATTTGAAGAAGAAGAGTCTGAGTTTCGACGCCGCGAAGGAACCTTTTCATTGAGAATCCAAGGGTTGCCGGGTTTCATCTGGAGATCCACTTCCCCTCTGCTCAAAAGAGAATGAAGCAGTAAAGAATCTTCTTCTTCTCTGTCCTTTATTGCCTCAGATGCCTCAGGTGTTCTTCTGAGTCAAAGAGAAGGAACAGAACGTGTCTTCAAGACAAGCTCCATCCTCCAGGATCAACTCAGTTTGTGTGAAAACACGAATCAACCTCCACTTATTGCCCATCTCATATTTAAATACTTGCCAATTTGGCAAGTTAATGGAGATTGATCCCAATAGTTGAAATCTATAATTCTTGACCAATCGGACCATGTGTATTTTGATTTTCCGCCATTTCGGATTTTTTGAAAAACAAACTTTTGGCTACTCCGAGGCCATTCGTCCAATTTCAACCAAACCGCCGGACTCCCATTGTTCAACGTCATCAGTTCTGGAAGTCCAAATGACAAAGTCTCTATCTCATCTCATTTGAAAAGAACCTGATTTATTTATTTTCACCCCATATGTTGAACACCAGCTTGATTTTCGAGTTTAATGTAATAACCAGTGCTTGAACTTTATAATTACAGAAATAAATAATAGTAAGGGTCCTCTCGCATATTTGTAGAACACCTAATGCTGCCATTGAAGTCAGAACTCCAAAAATCCAACCTCATACTTGGAAATGCGAAAGAGATCGGCCAGTTTTGTTGGAATTTCAGCGCCGATCGCACGTGCCGAGTTTACCAAAATAACAGATTTGACATCACAGCAACATATTGCACGCATCGCTGATGGTGAACAACGTTTCCTTTGTATAGATTTTAAAACATGTCTCCAGTCGTTTTGAACTACTCTTGTTTGGATGTTCTGTCAACACGACTCGAATGGCCCACCGTTTCTAATGTGTCTGCGATTCAGGGTCTGTCGTCCTCAAAGCTTCAGGTTTGATTGAGGAGACCAGAATCTGCACGGGGTCAGTCATTGTCTTGGAGCATGTGATGATGGAATCAAGCAAAACAAACAAAATGGTGACCAGAGATATCGGCTCTAAAATCGTAACAATGCTCTGCATTGAAAGTGTTTTCGGTATTTGGGAAAAGTTGAATCTCTGGGTGGGTTGCTAAGGTACCGGAGGAAGCAGGTCAGGAGAAGAGCGGACGACTCATATCATGAATGCGTAATGAAAGGGTAATTACCTTTCGCCACAGATCCTGCGTGACTTTATTCGGGGTCAAGATTTCAGAATTATTCAGGGAATCTCTGGTACAAAGATTTTTCAATTGGATGAATTTGCCAAATTAGAGCCTCACAGCTGGTTAGTGAAGAGCATCTCGTTGCCATGGATACACGTGATAACAGTGATTGTTCAGACTGAAGAAGGAGTGTCAAATCACAAGGACTCAGTTTGTGACCCTGCCCAGTCTCCTGACCCCGCCCAGAGGAAAGAACCTCAAACTGCATTTTGCTCCTTAAAGATTCAAACCATATCAACACAACCAAAATCCCAGAAGATGTCGGGTCTCAAATCATAATATTGACATTATATCAACATATGGGTTAGGGTTTTTTCATCTCCGAGTACAGTTTCCTACATCTTTCTTCCATCATGACCCCAGGAGGGCTCCGTAGAGTAGTTTTACTGTATTTACATTGAGGGATCACACAGTGAAGAAGTACAAAGTACAAACATAATTCAAGCAGGAAAAGGGGACGCTGTCGATGTTCCGTGAAAGTCGGTCCTCAATCTCCCCTGCCGAGACCGAGTACCATCTCTGGCAAAATGCCGTTACGGCTGTGAATGGAAGTGTGTGTGAATGGAAGCAGTTACATACTGTACATTGCCGGAGCAAGCAGGGGTGGAGCCGAATCCAAATACCGGCAAAGCACAAATTGTGGGTTTTCATGAATATTTATTTTATACAAATATTTCAGAGGCAGTTGATCCGCTGTGACGAAAGAAGAAGAAGAAGATTTCCAAAGAAAATTGTTTTCGGGAATAAAAAAAAAAATTCTGAAAAATGGCGACACTGAAAGACGTCCAGTCTCTACGGAGACAGGTCTTTATGTTCTTCAGTTTTATTATTTTTCTTCTTAAAAATGCCACTCAGACTCTGGATATGTCTATTAAAGTTAGCGGTGGAGAGGGGCACCACACTACATGGTGTATGTCAGTTGTGGAAGTATGGAGCGCTTTGAGTGCGGTGCCATCGGGCGCAAGCGTTTCCTTTGAGCCGGAGAGGGAGCGGGTGGAGAACGTTCCCTCTCTGGAGGCAGAGGGTGGAGGACAGGGTGAAAATGATCAAACTGATTTAATAACGTTGGGTTAGGGTTATTGCGTCCGGGGACGGGGACTGTGCTCCCGCTTGGTCAGCGGAGGGAACCGAGTCGGTCCTGGAGGGGCGGGGAGGCCGGGAGGTGGAGGTGGTCTCTGAGAACCAGGAAAGGAAACAAACCCTTTCAGATTGTACGTCCGTTGCCGACAGGTTGTCCAAACGATGGCATCTACACTGACATAACGTACTGAATATAACCCATCATGTACTGTATCCTTAACAGTCATCTAATGTGGGAACAGACTCCGTACGGCACTTCTCCGTAAAGGAGGGCGATGTGGAATGAATACCTACTGCCCCGTGTTTTTTATCCAGCGATGTCAGGGATTCCATGCGGGGAAGGGGCTTTGTTCTTGTGTTTGTTCCTGCTGGAATTTAAATGACTCTCTTGGATCTTCGCGGATATTTATTTATGTATTCATGTTTCCTCCGCTCCCTCAGGTGAACAAGGTTTTTCCTTCAGCTGTTGAGGATCCACTGATTAACTGGAGAGCGGGGAGCTCCCTTTTCTGGGAGATTTTATCCAACATTTATCTGTATGAGCTTTTAAACGTATCTCTTCTCATTCATGGTTTTGTTTGTTCTGGTCTCTGCAGAGATCCGGATCAGTCGTCCACAGGCATCCCATAATAACCTCATTCAACTCCATTCAGTATTTCCCTGAAGCAGCATCCTGCTGACTGACAGCATCAGTCATGTTCATTAATTATTATTATTATTATTATTATTATTATTATTATTATTATTATTATTATTATTATTATTGTTATTGTTGATATTGTTCAGTGAAATTGAAAACTATTCTAAACAGAAGCAGGAAAGAAGATAAGAACAAGGTTCACGTCTTGTTTGAACCGGTTTGTCACAAACACCTCGTGGTTGAACTTTCATCCAAATCGAGCCACTTACGGAGCAGAAATTTGTTTAAAAAACCGACCAAGTTTGACTGATATCACAGACTGGGTCCAATGCATTTCACACAAAAATGTGTCCATCCCGGCTAAAAGTATCTGGAACACAACAATGAAATAAGCTAAAAACACGGTTAATACGTGTCATCAACACGGTTGAGGTGTCAGTTCAACCGCTACGTCACAAGCACCTGGTGGTTGAAGTTTCATCCAAATGGATCCACAAACAGAGCAGATATCAGTGAAAAACAAAACAACTTTGACCCCAAATATCAAATCAATATCAAATAAACAAAATGAAGGAGATGAGATTTACAGAAAGACGCTTTATGACGTCATCATATTATTTACTATAAATTATATTTACAGTGAGACGCTTTATGACATCATCGGATTATTTACTATAATTGATATTTACAGTGAGACGCTTTATGACGTCATCATATTATTTACTATAAATGATATTTACAGTAAGACGCTTTATGACGTCATCATATTATTTACTATAAATGATATTTACAGTGAGATGCTTTATGACATCATTGGATTATTTACTATAATTGATATTTACAGTGAGACGCTTTATGACGTCATCATATTATTTACTATAAATTATATTTACAGTAAGACGCTTTATGACGTCATCATATTATTTACTATAAATGATATTTACAGTGAGATGCTTTATGACATATTTGCTATAAATTTTATTTACAGTAAGAGGCTTTATGAAATCAGATTATTTACTTTAAATTATATTTGCAGTAAGATGCTTTATGACATCATATTATTTACTCAAAATGATATTTACAGTGAGATGCTTTATGACATCATCAGATTATTTACTTTAAATGTACAGGTTTTGATTCATAACATCACCTCCCGTCTCTGAGGCTGCACATGCACTTACACACAACCCTGTAAGTTATAACAATGACAAGATTTGGTTCAAAGTAAAAAATAAACGGTTGTTTTATAGAAACTTCATGAATAAACAGTTTCCTGCAGATAAACGTAGCAGATTTAAATTTAAAAACAATGTGTTAAGTATTGACAAGTTCTTCCATAATAATTTTAATAACGAATGAATGTTAAAGTTCCATAAATGTTTTCTGCTTTACAATATAGACAAGTTATCTATTCAACTGATCAAACAATTGTACATTATTAACAGAAAAAATACAATAAAGTAGTAATTACAACTAAGATTAGTGAATAAAATGTATTTATTATTATTGTTTTTCAAAGTAATTACAAAGTTTGTTATTGTTCCAGATACCGAAAAATTGCCGAAGATCTGAGACAGTAAAGAAGCCATTTTCCAAAACTCCAGCCGTCAAGGTCAGTCACAATATTGTAAAAAATGAATATGGACGTAACTCCCCATGTTTGATGTTTGTAAGTTTAGTCAATTTTGATGCATTTCACAGAAACTAAAGAACCTAAAAGGTATAAACTGGACCCTGTGTGTTGCTGCCTACAACTATATTTATTATTATTTGTTTTTATTGTATTTTTTCTTTTTTTCTTTTAGATGCATTATTAATGTTTTTATCATTTTAATTTACATATTATTTTTTAAATATATTTTCTTCTATATATGTTTGCTTATTCAGTCTGGGTTTCATCTGCAGAATTTGTCAAATTTCTTCTTTTCATTTTTCACTTTTATGTTTGAACCGTTCACTCCATCAGAGGAAGATTCAATTCGTCCAAAATCCCCAAATTCCAGATCATCACCATCCGCACCGTTGTTTAATCCAACAACGTTCTTTTTTATTTGTACTTTTATGACATTTCCCCCCCTCTCTTTATCTCCGCCCACAGCCGTTCGCTCTGGGGGGGGTTTATTTTGTTTTTTTGGGGGGTTTATTTCGTCACCTCCGTCAATTCTGTCGTTCCGTCAAAATGCGTCTTTGGCCCTGAAACCTGCAGAAGATGATTCTCTGTTGGACGGACGGAGGAGAGGAGAGAGGGAAGAAAGGAGGGAGAGAGGCTGGCAGGACGTGTCAGCAGAGAGGGAGGAGGGATGGAGGGAGGGTCGAGGCGTTTCTTTCTCTTTCTTTATCTCTTTCTTTTTCTTTTTCTTTTTCTCTTTCTTTATCTACGGGGATGGTAGCTCAGGCTCAGGAGGTAGAGCTGCTGGTCTAGTCATCTAAAGGTTGCTGGTTGGATCCCAGGCTCCTCCTGCTAGCATGCTGTAGTGTCCTTGAGCAAGACACTTAACCCCTCATTGCTCATGATGGCTGCGTCCGTCAGTGTTTGAATAATTGTAAGTGGCTTTGGATAAAAGCGTCTGATCAATGCAATGTAATAATTCTGTAATTCTCTTTATTTTTTTCTGTATCTTTTCATCTCTGCTTCCCTCCATCACTTTAATCTCTCTCTTAATCTTGTTTTCTCTTTATCTCCATCTCTCTGTTTCCATCTCTTTCCTCGTGTCTTTCCCTCTGAGCTCAGCTGCTTCCTGTGTCTTTGATGTTGACGACAGGAATATTCATGGAAAGATTTGATTTATTTTTGGGAAATAATAAAAAAAAAAAACAACAGCAACATTTCTGGCTTTTGATGCCGAGCCGCTGCTCCGGCGTCGCCACCAGAACCCCCGCCGAGCCGAGGGCCTCCATCGCTCCTTGCTCCGTCGGGCCTTGAATCTCCGCCTCCTCCCTCCTTCCTTTCAGTCCTATTTCCTGACGTCAGACCTGTCTCACCTTCACTCCCTTCCTGACGTCAGACCTGTCTCACCTTCACTCCGTTCTCCTCGTCCCGTCGCCGTGGAGTGGATGCTTTGGGTTTGTTTTCTATTTGCTCCGCTTGGGTTTCCTGTAGGATGAGAAAAGGGGCCAGAGTGCATTGTGGGTAATGTGGGATTCCTGTTTGAGCATTGCCAGAGGACGTGGAGAGGAGTTTTTGATGTTGTTGCTTTGTTCTAGAAGTCAGAGGGTGCCCGTCTACTTCCTGTCCGCCACAGGATGTCCCGCCTCACGGTGTCTCACCCCACGTGGAGGTTCGGGCTGCGAGCCAGCGGCGGCGACAAGGTGATAAACCGCTCTTTCCGAAGAACACGTGCTGCAACCACACCGTCCACTACCCATAATGCACAGCGTGTTTGGTTCACTTCCCGCAGTTGGGTGGAATCAGGTGGAGCTATGTTCTCACGGTAGTGGAACCGCAGTAGGATTCTCTTGGAACCGGTCCAGACAACCTCTCCAGGTGTGAGACCACCTCTCCAGGTGTGAGACCACCTCTCCAGGTGTGAGACAACCTCTCCAGATGGTGTGGGAGCGACTGTTTGGGTCTTTCCTGCGTTCACACCTGAAGGAAGCGCATGGAGGGGGGAGAGCACCAGGCCACCGTCTGAGGGATTGACCGACTGACTCCATGACGTCAACCATCAGGTTCCTCGTAGTGATGATCAGCACATCAGGAGGAGCAGGTTGATGACATCCACAAGAGCCTTTCAAAGTTGAAAAGACAAAAGAAAATATAGAAGATGTTACTGTATATACTCTACATATAATATATAAATGTTTTATACTGTGTACTGTTTATACTTCTGGAATTATCTCCATATATATATACATATATATATATATATATATATATGGAGATAATTCCAGAAGATTCAAATGGAATATTTCAAAATTAATAGTTCAGTAATAAATGAGTGACATAAAAAATAACTTAGTAACTCGAAAAACATACAACAAATTCATGTGCTTTTTCAGTCATTTGTAATTGTTTTATAATTTCAATTATCTTCTGCTACTTTGCATGGAATTCAACTAGGATTGTTACCTGTCAAAGCAATAATAATAATAAGAAGAATTATAATGCTAATAATTTTAATAATAGTAACAAACTGGTTCTACAACAATCATGACCCTTGCAGCTCCATTGTAAGGACGTGAACTTCCTGCCTCGGGCCCATTCACACAACCTGCGTCTCCAAGGCAACGTGCCATGTTCTGTTTTTCCAGGTGAACATTCACAGTTTTTAGCCTCAACCTTTGCTTCAACCTAAACTGGGCAGAATCACACCTCCGAGGTGGAACCTGTGACCTTCCGCCCGGGCAGCCCCCGAGGCCCCAGGGGTCCTTTTTATTCTGGACCTCTCAGAGTCACTGTGGTGTCAGTGCTGCTTTGTGGGATGGAGCTCACGCTGCCTCAGGTGGCTCCACGTCACAGGGCAGCGAGAGTCCACGCTGTGGGGAAGGTTTTCGGGTGTGAGGTGTGCGGCGTGCGGTGTGCGGCGTGAGGCGTGGGCGCGAGGCGTGCGGCGTGCGACGTGAGGCGTGCGGCGTGAGGCGTGCGGCGTGAGGCGTGCGACGTGCGGCGTGAGGCGTGCGGCGTGAGGCGTGCGACGTGCGACGTGAGGCGTGAGGCGTGCGGCGTGCGGCGTGAGGCGTGAGGCGTGCGGCGTGAGGCGTGAGGCGTGCGGCGTGAGGCGTGCGGCGTGAGGCGTGCGGCGTGAGGCGTGCGGCGTGCGACGTGCGACGTGAGGCGTGAGGCGTGAGGCGTGCGGCGTGCGGCGTGAGGCGTGAGGCGTGCGACGTGCGACGTGAGGCGTGCGGCGTGAGGCGTGAGGCGTGCGACGTGCGACGTGAGGCGTGCGGCGTGAGGCGTGAGGCGTGCGGCGTGAGGCGTGCGGCGTGAGGCGTGTGACGTGCGGCGTGAGGCGTGCGGCGTGAGGCGTGAGCCGTGCGACGTGCGACGTGAGGCGTGAGGCGTGCGGCGTGAGGCGTGCGGCGTGAGGCGCGAGGCGTGCGGCGTGCGACGTGAGGCGTGCGGCGTGAGGCGTGCGGCGTGAGGCGTGCGACGTGAGGCGTGCGGCGTGCGACGTGAGGCGTGCGGCGTGAGGCGTGCGGCGTGAGGCGTGCGGCGTGAGGCGTGCGGCGTGCGGCGTGCGGCGTGCGGCGTGCGGCGTGCGGCGTCCGGCGTCCGGCGTGCGGCGTCCGGCGTCCGGCGTCCGGCGTCCGGCGTCCGGCGTGTGGCGTCCGGCGTCCGGCGTCCGGCGTGCGGCGTCCGGCGTCCGGCGTGCGGCGTGCGGCGTGTGGCGCGGCTGCAGCCTCTGGGAAACCCAGTAATTCACAGAGAAAAGGATATTTCTGTTTGTTTGTATCAAGAGAGAAGCTGTTGCTGAAGTACAAGATCCATCACATTAAATACATATTTTTTAATAATTAGTATCAACGGGTATATTCATTATTAGGGGCCCAGCCCCGACGGGAGTCCTATTGCAATGTTAATGAAAAACCGACGTCAGTAGTCTATGAAGATCATGCATCCAAGGCACTCACAGACAAGATGAATAAAATGTTTTTCAGGACAGTTCAAAGATGTCGTCGTCCAAGTTTGAGCCAAAGCGGTTCATTATTGTGAAAGAATTTAGTAAAAAACTGTATTTTTTATCATCACCGCAACATGCGCGCATGCACAAATGACATAGGTCACATGATAGCATTGCTGTCTAGTGATTGGTCAACAATAGGACTTCACCAAGATGGCAGCACATACAGATGTAACTGGCGTCAGAACTTCCTGGACGTCATGGATCCGACGAAGCCACAGACAAAAAGAATAAGACGCAGTATGTGTTCTGGGCAGTTCCAACATGGCGTCGTTTGACTTTCATCCAGATCGGCTCATTATTGGGGAAGAAGTTTAGAATCAACAGTCACCGCCTCCTGCATATTGCTGCCTGTTATTAATCATATTGTTTTATCAATGGAGTTATATTAATACAAGTTATGAAATAGTTTTGATGTTTTTTTCTATTTCTTACAATCAGGATGTTATTGCATTTTGTTCTTTCTGTTTTTATTATCAATTCATTATTTCTGACATTTATTTATGTGAGCAGCTGTGACACCACAAGGTCCCTCCCAAGTATCAGTCTATCTGTCTGTCTGTCTGTCTGTCTGTCTGTCTGTCTGTCTGTCTGTCTGTCTGTCTGCCTATCAGTCTATCTGTCTATCTGCTTATCTGTCTATCAGTCTATCTTTCTATCTGTCTGTCTGTCTGTCTGTCTGTCTGTCTGTCTGTCTGTCTGCCTATCAGTCTATCTGTCTATCTTTCTATCTATCTATCTATCTGTCTGTCTGTCTGTCTGTCTGTCTGTCTGTCTGTCTGTCTGTCTATCAGTCTATCTGTCTATCTTTCTATCTATCTATCTATCTGTCTGTCTGTCTGTCTGTCTGTCTGTCCGCCTGCCCTATTAATCTATCATCTGTCTGTCTGTCTATCTGTCTGTCTCTTCCTCTAATTCATCGTCTGGACTTCATTTTCATCCCGCAGCAGTGGCCTGGAAATCCACCGAGCAGCAAATTGGCTCCGAGGGGTCGAGGGCGGATTCTTCCATTTCAGACTCTGATGCTTTCACCCCCACCCCCACCCCCACCCCCACCCCCACCCTCCGCTCTCTGTCCGACCGCCGGGGGTCAGAGGTCGTTTGCCTTCACCGTGGAAACGCAGAAGAGCGAACGTCAAACCTGCCGACCTCACTGTCGCCTCCACGTCAGGAGCTTCCACTGCTCCGCCTCCACCCGACGACCCTGAACGGTGGTTATGAAACTAAAGGATTCAACCCTCCACCTTCCTCCTCCTCTTCATTTGTCTCCCTCCTCCTTCTCCACCTCCACCTCCTCCTCCACCTCCACCTCCGGTCACCCAGAAGACTCTGAGGAAGCCAACTGTGGAGAGGAGCGTTGGTTGGGGGATGTGAGAGCACACGAGCGGCGCCCATTAGCGCCTCCGTGAACTGATGGAGCTAACGAGGAAATTAAGGTTCTGTTAATCCACCAGAGGACGGGAGACGGGGTGGAGGGTGGAGGGGGGAGGGTGGAGGGGAGCGCTGAGTCTTTGATTTTAAGGTTAATGTGGAGAGGAAGGGAGAGTGGTCCTGATAATATTTTGATCCTCCTGGATCTCCACCAGCTCTCCCACCACGATGGAGGAGTGTGGACAGCTCTGAGCAACAAGGAGGAGGAGGAGGAGGAGGAGGAGAAGAAGAGGAAGGAGCAGAAGGAGGAGAAGAAGAAGGAGAATAAAGAGGAGAAGAAGGAGAAGAAAGAGGAGAAGGAGGAGAAGGAGAAGAAGGAGGAGAAGGAGGAGGAGGAGGAGAAATAGAAGATGAAGGAGAAGAAGAACCCTGCGGTGGTAGTGATGAGTTCCCGCGCTCCGTCCACACCTTCTGCTGGACGCTACACGTCCGCCGGGCGCTCTCCGCTCTGCCCCCACCGCCGCTGGCATGAGCTCAACCCTCCACCTTGCCAAGGTCAGGCTGGAGGCTCGGCGGGCGGAGGCTCGGCGGGTGGAGACGGGCGGCCAGGCGCTGGGCTGGCGACCTTACCCCGCCCGGCGTGAGGAGGATTACCTCCTCTAATCTCCATCATCCTCCTCCCTCCCGCCGCCGCTGCCCGGTCACCGAGCTCCTTCCATGAAAAACGTCCGACTTCAATATGAGAGATGGAGCAGATGTGAGCAGCGCTCCCTGAAGGGAGGAGCTGTGTACTGCACATAATGGCCTGCAGGGGGCGTGCTACCGGGCGTGGCTCCCTTCTGTTGACCAAAAACCAGGCCTTTCTTCGCTGCATCCATTTCACAATGAAATAGAATTATGTTCTTTTTATGTGTGTAATAGTGAGTGGATCCAAAAGGAGGCGCTGTCAGTGGTTGACGGTCGGTTTGATGTTCGATCCAAACAACTTTGACTCAATATATTCAGTTGGTCTTGGTAAACTGACAGGTCACACGTCTGCTTCTAAAGTGAAGGAGATTATATTTACAGTAACACGCTTTACAATGTCATCATATTATTTACTGTAAATGATATGATGACATCATGACGCTTTATGACGTCATCATATTATTTCCTGTAAATGTACAGGTTCAGATTGGTCCAGTTGGACCGTGTCCAGTGTGCGGCCTGGACTCGCTCACTCTGTAGTGTGTAGACGTTACCAAACTATGGATTTACGTGTATATTTATCTTTACATTTCATTACATTACTTTATTTATAAAGCTTCTCAGCTGGTAGATGACAGTAGATCTGTTAGATTGATATTTTTAATCCATAGTCAGCATTACTTTGCCGGATTAATGAAAAATAAAAAGTAACCCTTTAAATGTTGTCAGCGTGTCCCTCAAACACTGAAATGTGCGACTGAGTGATGCGTTCAAGATCCAACGAGGTGTCGGCAAAATTGATGCTGTGCAATGGTAATTACTCACTGAAATACCACAACGTTTTTCGTAGATTTTCATGGAAACGTAACTGAAAATGTAATTCAAGTAAAAAACTCAACTCAACTTTACAAAAAAATTACGTAATACTCCGCAAATAAATGACGTGCACCAAACGGCCACCCGGCCACACGGCAGCAAGCGACCACCCGTCACTGAGAGGGCAGCTCTTTTCCCCAGACAACACTAACAATGAGAAGTTCTGCTTTACAGCAAACATGGACGGCTAAAGACAGGAGGATTGCGTTGTGTAGACCTCATAGTGGTTGCTCCACGAGATGAGCAACCAGGATGCGACAGACCGGGTGGAGCCCATGCTGTGTTTAATTAAACTCGGAAAATCGTGCTGCGGTTCAGAGAACCTGGGAAACTGGAAAAGGCAGCCAAAGCGACAAAGCCGGACCCCCTGTATTGCTGCTTGCAGCTATATTTGTTTTAGTTATTGCTACAGATGCTGAAAAATAGCCGAACATCTGAGACAATAAAGAAGCCGTTGTCCAAAAATCCAGTCGTCAAGGTCAGTTGCAGTATTTGAAAAAAAAATACACAAGAAAGATCTGGTTAAAAAAACACTTATGGGAAAACTTTCAATGTACGTGTTGATTACCCATACATACATGGGTGTTAGGAGGCTCATTTCATCACTATGATTTACAGTTTGGAAACTCCAGAAATAAACAGCGTGCAGCTCTGAGTTCAACAACATTAAACTTGTTTTGACATTTCTTGTCCTACTTTCCTGATTACTCTTCTTTGGAACTAACAAACTATATTAAGACGATAAACTTATGTCTAAACTTATGATACACTTATGTCAAAATCACAACTTAAAATCAATGGTTGACGTCTGGTTGAAATGGAAACGCTTCCTACGTAATGACATGAAAGATGGATTCATGAAATGGATGTAACTACGTGATGTTTATATGTCAAGGTCAGTCCAAAGGTCAGTCACAATATTCTAAAATGAAGTACGATGGATGTTACTCCGAGATGTTTAATGTTTGTACGTTTAGTAAATTGTGATGCATTTCACATAAAACCAAAAACTGTAATACATACCTAAAACAAATGAGCTGGACCCCGTGGATTGCTGACTGCAGCTATGTTTATTGCTATTATTATTATTATTATTATTATTATTATTATTATTATTATTATTATTATTATTATTATTATTATTATTATACTCACTTATCTGCTGTTAATTTACATCTCACATTGTTCACCGTAATTAGAAACATGATATGAATTATGTTAGTCTCCTCACTTTAATAATAAGCAAAATGTCAATTTGTAATGGGAATGTATGGTCCATGAATAATAATAATAATAATAATAATAATAATAATTAATAATAATAATAATAATAATAATAATAATAATAATAATGATAATAATAATAATATAAAATAATAATAACAATAATAATCATGTGCTGCAGGCAGGGTCCAGTTTAGTCATGTTAGGTACGTAATACTAATTTCATATAATAATAATTTTGGAGGTTTTGAGTTTCCCTAATCTGCGCTCTGTGATGATATGCAGGAACATTTGGAGCGGACCGAGGGACTTTCGCCGACTGAGGATTCTTTCTTTAATCGCTCTCCTTTTGCAGGGACGGGCCACGCCCGGCTCCGCTTGGGAGAAATGCGAGTTCCAGTTCAAATTGATGTTTTGGGAAGACCCGTCGTGTCAGCTCTGGGGGGCCTCGGCCCCGCTGTGTGCTGCCGAGCGGAGGAAGCACCGGCGCTCCTGCTGTACGATTGGTTCTTTGTGTAACATTTGATGTGACATGTTGACAGAGGTTGACGATAGTAGTTGAACTTACATCATTTTATTTGTGTTTTTTTTCCCTCTAATTACATTTTCAAGAAGTTACATTTCCATGAAATACAAAAAACGTTGTGGTATTTCTGTGAATATTTCCATTGGTGGCACAGTGGTGCAGTGCATTGCACTGCTGCCTCACAGCAAGAAGGTCCTGGGTTCGATTCCCGCCTGGGGCGCTGTTGGCACCGTGCTCCGGTGGCTTATCTCCCAAAACAGGAGCCTTTCTGTGTGGAGTTTGCATGTTCTCCCCGTGCTCACATGGGGTTTCCTCCACCTCACGTCAGTAAGGACCCCCACCAAAAACATGCACCCATCATGGTCTGACCAGCGATGGACATTTATCACCTGGTCCCCGGGCGCGTCCACGTACGCTGCCCACTGCTCCTGGCTGTGCCCCCGGAGGAAGGACAAGCCAGGATGGTTCAATGCAGAGGAGCCATTTCACCAGCACCATCAAAGCATGTGTGTGTGTGTGCAAGCGTGTGTTGCGTGACGAATAAAGACTGTTTCTTTCTTCATTGCATGGCTTCTATTTTTCCAACGCCTCACTGGATCTTGAACGCATTTTTTAATTTTTCATGAATTCGGCAAAGTAATGTTGACCAAAAAGATTAAAAATATCTAACAGATCCACAGACATCTACCAGGTAAGAAAGTACATAAATATACACGTAAAGGTATAGTTTGTACTCTCTAACCACTACAGAGTGAAGGAGTCTACACAGTACACTGGACACGGTCCAAGGTACATTCTGAATCTCAACCTGTACATTTATAGTAAATAATATGATGACGTCATAAAGCATCTTACTGTAAATATCATTCATAGTAAATAATATGATGACGTCATAAAGCGTCTCAATGTAAATATCATTTATAGTAAATAATATGATGATGTCATAAAGCATCTTACTGTAAATATCATTTATCGTAAATAATATGATGATGTCATAAAGCGTCTCAATGTAAATATCATTTATAGTAAATAATATGATGATGTCATAAAGCATCTTACTGTAAATATCATTTATAGTAAATAATATGATGATGTCATAAAGCATCTTACTGTAAATATCATTTGTAGTAAATAATATGATGACGTCATAAAGCGTCTTAGTGTTTTATGAAGATGTTTTTAGAGAGTCAAAAGGATCTCCCTCCCAAGGTTTGAATGAAAACTTGACCCGTAATTTACAGACGCTAATTAAAGCAGCGTGACTGGATTGAGCTGAGATGGTGCACACTGTCGAAATTTCCGTTTCCGGTGAGAGCTGCCACTTCCGCTTCTGGTGGCGTCTTTGTGTGTTTGTTACTTTGTTGAATCGTTTCCCAACTTTACCTGATTTGAATTAGGGATTTTGGATTGTTCGCACTGTGAGATCCTTACAATTTCCTGGCTTTGACCCTCACCTGAACTATTTTTGGGATTTTAGAACATGGACTTTGGCTTGACTAGCACTGTTGCTGCTGCTGTTTTAGTTGCTTTTGTTGTTGTTGTTGTTGTTGTTGTTGTTGTTGTTGTTTGTGTGTGTGTGTGTGTATTCTATGTTGTGAGATTTGTGTGTGTGTGCTCTGTATACTGTGATATCCGGGGTTTTTTTCCGCACTGACTGTTCTTATGATTGCACAGACATTTTCTGATACTGTTTCTGTTGTTTCTGTTGTCTGCTGCTGTTGCTGCTGTTTCTGTTGTTGCTTTTGTTTCTGTCTGATGCCATTGTTGCCGCTGCTGCTGTTGCTGCTGGTATTGTTGTTTTTGTTGTTGATGCTACTGCTGTTGTTGTTCTTTCTGTTGTGAGATTACAGTTTTAGAATCATAAGAAGGGTGTGTTTTTTCAGAGAGAAAGAGAGAGTCAAAGTGAAACTTGACCCGTAATTTACAGATGTTAATTAAAGCCCTGCGACTGGATTGAGATGAGATGGTGCACACTGTTGACTCAATACAGATGAGGAGATTGCCGGTTTCAGTGAGAGCTACCACCACTAGTTCCGGTGACGTCTTTGTGTGTGCGCGTTACTTCAGTGAATCATCTCCCAACCTGATTTTGGATTTGGAATTTCTGATTGTTCGCACTGTGATATCCTATTTCCTGGCTTTGACCCTCGCCTGAACTGTTTTTCGGATTTTGGAATGTTCCTTTGGCTTGGCTGTTGCAGTTGTTGCTGCTGTTGTTGCTGCTGTTGTTGTAGTTGTTTTTGTTGTTGTTTTTGTTGTTGCTGCTGGTGTTGCTGTTGTTTCTGTTACTGCTGGTATTGTTGTTGTTTCTGTTGCTGCTACTGTTGTTGTTCAAGTTCAAGTTCAAGTTCAAGAGAGTATTTGTCACATACATACACATACGGTCATACATATATGCAGTGTAATGTCATGACACCCGTTGATTACGCACAATAAGCTCTATAAGCACGAAAAAAAACGAAAAATACTAAAATGTGCGTAATCGACACGCGGTGCTCGCGCAGGCGGTCGCTAGGGGCAGCGCCACAAACGCGATTCTGTTGTGTCTGTTGCTGCTGCTGTTGTTGTTTCTGTTGTTGTCTCATTTGTTGCTGCCGTTGTTTTTGCTGCTGTTTCTGTTGTTACTGCTGTAGTTGTTTCTCCTGTTTATGTTGTTTCTGTTTCTGTTGTTGTTTCTGTTACTGCTGTTGCTGCTGTTTGTTTTGTCGCTGCTTCTTCTTTTGTTGTTTCTGTTGTATCTGTGCTGCTGCTGTTTCAGTTGTTGTTTCTGTTGTTGCTGCTGCTGTTGTTGCTGCTGGTGTTGTCGTTGCTGCTGCTGTTGTTGTTTCTGCTGCTGTTGCCGTTGTTTCTGTAGCTGCTGTTATTGCTGCTGCTGATGTTGTTGTTGCTGCTGCTTTTGTTGTTTCTGCTGCTGTTGCCGTTGTTTCTGTAGCTGCTGTTATTGCTGCTGCTGATGTTGTTGTTGCTGTTGTTGCTGCTGTTGTTTCTGTTGTTGCAGCTGCTGTTTTTGCTCTTGTTTTTGTTGTTGTTGCTGCTGCTTTTGTTGTTGCTGTTGTTTCAGGGACATTCTATTGAAATGACCAGCCGACAACTATGTTCATTTTTTTATTGTATTTCTTTGTAAAGCGCATTGTGTTGCCCTGGTTTGAAATGCGCTTTAAAAATAAAGCGTGACTTGACTTGACTTGACTGTAAATATAATTTATAGCTACTAATATGATGATGTCATTAAGCGTCTGACTGTAAATCCCATCTCCTTTGTTTTGTTTATGAATAGTGACATGTCAATCAAGCAGAACAAGCTGGATATTTGAAGTCAAAGTTGTGCTGTTTTTCACTCTGCAAGGTATGTGGATCAATTTGGATGAAACTTTAACCACGAGGTCTGGTACTGGTTCAGACAAGATGTACGTAACCGTGTTTGTAGCTTCTGCCATTCTTCTGTTTAAAATAGTTTTTGATTTCAATGTTCAGATTTACCTGGAACAATACCAGCCCTACAGGCGGGACCCCTAATAATTATAATATAAATAAATAATGTCAGTCATCTTTATTTACATAGATATTTCAAATACAACATCTACATTGTTTTCCAGACGTGCAATCATATAAAAATTATTGATGAAGCAATAAATAATATGAAATAATACATTTTTGTATTATGTTTTTCATCTAGAATGCTTCCTCAGAAAATAAAGTTTTCAAAAAAGATCAATTATAAATACTGTATATGATAAGCAGGTCTATTGTTGGTTTGCTGTCGTGTTTCAGCGTGTTGAAGTTGAAAAATAAAAAAACATAAATATTCAAATTATTATGATATAATACCTCTGCCATATTCAAGTGCAGCACTCTGAGTCGCTGCACAGTTTATCTTGGAATTCATAAATTCAAACACATTATTCAGTGGGACCTGATCTTTTAGAGTGTGTGTGAGAGAGAGAGAGAGAGAGAGAGAGAGAGAGAGAGAGAGAGAGAGAGAGAGAGAGAGAGAGAGAGAGAGAGAGAGAGAGAGCACCCCCCGCCCGCAGGGAATACAAAGAGATTATGTCCATAATTCATGTCTCTACACCTTGTTTTAATGAAAGTGATTCATATGTATGTTCAATAATTCACTCATCAAACTGAGCGGTCGCGGACAGGCCGGCGATTCTGAATCATTCATCACGCGCCTTCATCATCACATCATTTCAAACATTAAACAGTTCAACCAAACCATTGGATACTGATGGAGATGTTTAACTTTCGGTTTAATCACTGACCAGTGCTCCTCTGGTACTGTGATCCTCCTCTTCCTGTTATGAGCCAGATATCTGGACTCGCAGGTTGGAGGTCACTCTCAGAAAGAGAAAAGAGGAGATGTTATTGAAGAGTTTGGCTTTTCTCCGTGTTTCCTCCTCCCACCTCACGGAGGACGTGGTCTGTTTTCTGTTATCTTCAAACTGGACGCTCCACCCATCCCTCCATCAGAAGTTCCAAAAGTGACGTGGGGATCCACAATCAAATTCACAATCTGCTCAGTGCTTCAAAAAAAGCCTCACTCCATAACATGTGCTTGTACCTTCCCGCTGTGTTTATCTATCTGTGACATGAGCTCACACGTACGTCAGAGCTACGCTTTTATACTAATAAGAGAGAACTGTAGGAAATCAATTCAAACCTTTTGCCATGTGTTACTTTGCTGGAAAAGTGGAGTGAGTTGTTGCACTGATTTGTCCCCCATCGCTTGTATTGAAGTGATGGAGGGATGGATGGATGGATGGATGGGTGGAGGGATGGATGGATGGATGGATGGAGGGATGGATGGAGGGATGGATGGATGGATGGATGGATGGATGGATGGATGGGTGGATGGATGGATGGGTGGAGGGATGGATGGAGGGATGGATGGAGGGATGGATGGAGGGATGGATGGTGGGATGCAGCGTCCATGTCTGTCTGGGTCCACGCTATTGCTTCATAAAATATTTAAAGGAACCTGTGCAGAAAACAGACGTGCACATGGATGCTCCTCCACGCACATGGATGCTCCACCACACACATGGATGCTCCACCACACACATGCATGCTCCACCACACATATGGATGCTCCTCCACGCACATGGATGCTCCACTACACACATGGATGCTCCCCCACACACATGGATGCTCCACCACACACATGGATGCTCCACCACACACATGGATGCTCCACCACACATATGGATGCTCCTCCACGCACATGGATGCTCCACCACACACATGGATGCTCCACCACACACATGGATGCTCCACCACACATATGGATGCTCCTCCACACACATCAGCTGGTTGAGGTTTTACACTGAGCACATCCTGGTTCCATTCAGTTGAAATGATTCAAGTCTGATGCAGTTTTGGAGAAACTCTGGTTTCATTAATGACATTTTATTAAATGAAGGTTAAATTCAGAAAATATTCTGTTTCAACTCTGGTGAAATTTTGGGGAAATCGGTTAAATACAAGTAAAATTGAGGCAAACTTTAGACATATTTCTAGTCAAATTCAGTTCAAATTCTGGTGAAACTCCGTCCCAGCTGGTCCAGCAGGAAGCTGCAGGGACGACTGAAACAGTGACTCGGGCCTGGAATGTGACTCCGTCCCAGGCCCCGCTCACCTGGTACCAGACGACTAGTTTTACTAGTTAGTTACTAATACATTTGGGAACTATGTTCATCTGAGAGGAAAGTTATTCAGATTACAAAACACGTGTTGGGAAACTACCTGTCGAACTACCTTCCTGTCGAACTACCTTCCTGTCGAACTACCTTCCTGTCGAACTACCTTCCTGTCGAACTACCTTCCTGTCGAACGACCGTCCTGTCAAATAATGCAGAAAACCCTCAAAGAAAAACAGAACAGAACTCAGCGTTGCCTGTTGCAGGCTCAGGTCGCTGGGAACTGTCCTGATGAGCTGAGGCTGAGCACAGGAGGAAGAGGCTGTTGGGCTTGGAGGCGGAGCTGCTGTGACCGCGCCTCCTGCTCTGTCTGTCTATTATCTGTCTGTCTGTCTGTCTGTCTATCTGTCTATCTATCTATCTGTCTGTCTGTCTGTCTGTCTATCTATCTATCTGTCTGTCTGTCTGTCTGTCTGTCTATCTATCTATCTATCTATCTATCTATCTATCTATCTATCTATCTATCTATCTATCTATCTATCTATCTATCTATCTATCTATCTATCTATCTATCTATCTATCCATCTATCTATTTGTCTGTCTATCTGTCTATCTATCTATCTATCTATCTATCTATTTGTCTGTCTATCTATCTGTCTATCTATCTATCTATCTATCTATCTATCTATCTATCTATCTATCTATCTATCTATCTATCTATCTATCTATCTATCTATCTATCTATCTATCTATCTATCTATCTATCTATCTATCTGTCTATCTATCTATCTGTCTATCTATCTATCTATCTATCTATCTGTCTATCTATCTATCTATCTATCTATCTATCTATCTATCTATCTATCTGTCTATCTGTCTATCTATCTATCTATCTGTCTATCTGTCTATCTATCTATCTATCTATCTATCTATCTGTCTATCTATCTATCTATCTATCTATCTATCTATCTATCTATCTATCTATCTATCTATCTATCTATCTATCTATCTATCTATCTATCTGTCTATCTATCTATCTATCTATCTGTCTATCTATCTATCTATCTATCTGTCTGTCTGTCTGTCTGTCTGTCTGTCTGTCTGTCTGTCTGTCTATCTATCTATCTGTCTGTCCCTCCCTCCTGTGTGGAGCTGCACAGTGTGATGTGCAACAAGCCTCTGGCTTCAAAGTTCACCCCAAAAAAACACAATTTAATCCTTTTCCTTTGTGTGACGAGGAGATAAATAAGAAACCTGCCCCTCCTCCTCCTCCTGCTGCCCCTCCTCCTCCTCCTCCTCCTGCTGCCCCTCCTCCTCCTCCTCCTGCTGCCCCTCCTCCTCCTCCTCCTGCTGCTCCTCCTGCTGCTGCTCCTCCTCCTCCTGCTGCCCCTCCTCCTCCTCCTGCTGCTGCTCCTCCTGCTGCTCCTCCTGCTGCTGCTCCTCCTCCTCCTGCTGCTGCTCCTCCTCCTCCTCCTGCTGCCCCTCCTCCTCCTCCTGCTGCTGCTCCTCCTGCTGCTCCTCCTGCTGCTCCTCCTCCTCCTCCTCCTCCTCCTCCTCCTCCTCCTGCTCCTCCTGCCCCTCCTCCTCCTCCTGCTGCTGCTCCTCCTGCTGCTCCTCCTGCTGCTCCTCCTCCTCCTCCTCCTCCTCCTCCTCCTCCTCCTCCTGCTCCTGCTCCTGCTCCTCCTCCTGCTCCTCCTGCTGCTCCTCCTGCTGCTCCCCCTCCTCCTGCTCCTCCTGCTCCTCCTGCTCCTCCTGCTCCTGCTCCTCCTTCTGCTCCTCCTCCTGCTCCTCCTCCTCCTCCTCTTCCCCCTCCCCCTCCTCCTCCTGCCCCCCTCCTCCTCCTCCTGCTGCTCCCCCTCCTCTTCCTCCTCTTTCTCCTCCTCCTCCTCTTCCTCCTTCTGCTCCTCCTGCTCCCCCTCCTCTTCCTCCTCCCCCTCCTCTTCCTCCTCTTCCTCCTCCCCCTCCTCTTCCTTCTCTTCCTCCTCCTCCTCCCCCTCCTCCTCCTCCTCCTGCTCCTCCCCCTACTCCTCCTCCTCCTGCTCTTCCTCCACCTGCTCCTCCTCCACTTCCTGCTCCTCCCCCTCCTCCTCCTCCTCCTGCTCCTCCCCCTCCTCTTCCTCCTGCTGCTCCCCCTCCTCCTCCTCCTCCTGCCCCCCTTCGTCCTCCTCCTCCTCCTCCTCCTGCTCCTCCTTCTGCTCCTCCTCCTCCTGCTGCTCCTCCTCCTCCTCCCCCTCCTCCTCCTCCTCTTCCTCCTCCTCCTCCTGCTTCCCTTCATCCTCCTCTTCATCCTCATCCTCATCCTCCTCCTGCTCCACCTCCATGTCGGGTGGAGGTGGGCTGTGACCCATCATGCATCTGATTGCACCACACCTCCTCCGCGCCAAGCCCCGCCTCCACAGGAAGTCAGTCTCACCTGCGAGTGACGGAGGCCGCCTGGCGTGCAGCTCTTCATGACATCATCATGAACATGAACATGTTTACTCCATTTACAATGTCATTAATGTACATTTTCATGGACGGATTACAGCTCAACACAGGAAAGTATATATTAATGTCAAACAATCAATAAGTTATTAATTATTATACATATTATTAATAAAGTAAAGAAAACATTTTGATTCATAACTTTGAGTCAGGACAGAAAATTAAAACAAATGAGGCAATGAATGCAAAAGCCAGTTGGAGCCGTTTGTTTTCTGCTTTTATGTTAATAGAAATGACCAAATACAAGATAAATACCTATTAACATTGTATAAATAACTATAAATACTATATGAATAATAATAATAATAATAATAATAATAATAATATATGAGAAATAATGAATATTACATAAATATAAAAATATATAATACAAATTTACTCAACTATTGTGTTTGACTGTTGAAAGGGACCCTGGCTCTAAGTTATTAGTATATGTAAAGAAAATAGTTATATAAATAATAAATAATATGTTCTGACCTACTTGAGCTTATAAAACATAATCAAATGAAATCAAATAAAAATATAATAATGATGATTAAAAAAACAACCTTTACATCGGTCCAAATTTGGAAGAATATGCACCATTTTTATGCACCACCTCTAAAGAGAGGTGATTAAAGCTAAAGCTTAAAATGAAAGTTATTTTTGAGCCAAGGAGGGGCCGGTACTCCCCGCTACGCGGTACCACCCCTCCTGCCGTTTAACCTTTATCGCCCCGGGACTTAAGCGCTTCTCACAAGCTGAAAATCAAGCTTGGACAAATCAAGTGGCACATAGTAAAATATATCATCTTTTATGGAGTCGGAGCGCACACTAACGCACAAGCTGCGAGCTCTGGCTCGGTGTTGCCATGACGTCATTGACCATATATGGACACGGAGGGGGGATTTGCTTGGACGGTGGTCGTCCTTGTTTGTGCTTTATATTTGGTGGCGTTTTGGTGGAAACAGCTGCTTTCACTCATGGTTCCACCAGTTGTGTTCCATCGTTGCTAACGGCTTCGGGTGCATTAGAAACTCCAAGTTCACATCCGGCCGAGAGGCAGCAGGAAGTGATGCTGCCTTCCAGGGGAACTCGGAAATCTGCCATTCGAGTGGTGTTGACAGAATATCCAAACAAGAGTAGTTCAAAACGACTGGAGACGTGTTTTAAAATCTATACAAAGGGGACGTTGTCAGTCGTCAGCGGTGCGTGCCGACACGTCTGCTGTGACGTCAAGTCTGTCGTCTTGATAAACGGTGACGCCGTGACGGGGTTGGATTTTTCAGAGCTCCGACCTCGAATGGAATGCAGCATTAGCTGTTCCAGACACACGCAAAAGAACCTTCTTTGATATTATTTCTTTATTTACAAAGAACATTCATAACACCCCCCGCACCAACACGTGACTCAGGCCAGTACCGGCACTTATTATTTTTGCACTTGTAGCACTGAGCAGAGCGGTAACTTAGTTCCAGCCAAAGTGCCTCATTATTTCCTAGTGTTCTCTCCAGACTCTCGCCTTCCGAGCGCATTCAGTCGTCAGTAATTAAAACGTCGTCCAAGGACAGGCGTAGGTCACCGCTGTGTTCCTGTGTATTTATTTAGCCACCGAGGGCCAAAGGAGCAGGAAAGCAGCCGAAGCCGAGCACAACGCCCCCCGGTGGAGAGCAGGACCAGCTGCACCAAGGTGAACTTGCTGCGAGCCGCGGTTTAATTAAGACGCCGTGTTTTTTTGGCTTCGCTCGGAAGAGAAAGGACGGCAGCAAAAAAAAAACCCACCCGCCGCCGTCGGCTTCTCCCTCCTTAGCATTCCGGCCCCAACCTCATCACCCCACCCCCCCAGGGAGGAGGGTGATGGACGGGTCTTAACTGAGACAATCTCCCCCGAAAAAACTCTCACTTCATTTTCTCTCAAGTCTCTCAGAGTCTCTTCAATGGTCCCCGGGAGGAGCCAGTGGATTTATTTTGTTGAGTCTCCGCTTGGAAACCTCCGTGGGGGACGGCAGGGGGCTGAGAACGGGGTGCAGAGCATGAGGGATGGAAGGTGGGGGATGACGATGGAGATGGGGGAAGGGGGACCGGGTACAGGGGACGCTGGAGCCTTCCGAGCCCTGTTTTGTCCACATTAATGAGGTCCTGGTAACGCCGGGAATTTCCACAATCTAAATGAATTTTGCCCAAGCAGAAATTGGGGATTTAAGAACGGAGCAGAAGGCTCCGTTGTCCAAAAGACAAAAAGACGGGAAGGACGATGGAAGGAAGCGTCTCATTTCTCATCTCTGGAAGATAAAGCTTGTTCCTGCTCCTGAGAGGGAGGGTGCGGAGTTAAAGCTGTGATTGAGTTCCATATCAACACATCATATGAATGGATGGATGGATGAATGGAATGATGGATGGAAGGGTGGATGGAAGGGTGGCTGGATGGATGAATGGAAGGGTGGATGGATGGATTGATGGATGGATGGATGGATGGGTGGAGGGATGGATGGATGGATGGGTGGGTGGATGGAAGGGTGGCTGGATGGATGAATGGAAGGGTGGATGGATGGATTGATGGATGGATGGATGGATGGGTGGAGGGATGGATGGATGGATGGGTGGGTGGGTGGAGGGATGGATGGATGGATGGATGGATGGATGGATGGATGGATGGGTGGAGGAATGGAGGGATGGATGATGGATGATGGGAGATGGCTGGCTGCATGGAGGGCTGCTCCCGCCAGCACCTGAGACCAATCCAGCTCTGAAAATCCGACTCTTTTAATTTGAGAGTCGTCAAAGTTTCAAACCAGAGTCAAAGAACCAGCAGAGATCCTGCCTTTGAACTTCCGACCAATCACGTGGACGACGGAAAATCACTGGAAAGGAGCCGCGTCACGCGACGCCTGATTGGGAACAAATCCTCTCCGCCGACGTTCTGCGGAGACTCTTCACTCCGGCGAAGGAGCCCGATGCCATGTTTCCACCGTGAACACTCCACAACATCCCGCATTGATTAGGACGCGGTGCTCATCCATCACCGGGGGGGCGCCGGGCGCTTTAATAATCACGCCACCTGCGCCGGGTGGAGAGCGCTGATTAGCCGGCGAGCGAGGCGGCGGAGTGGGAACTTCTGATGATGGCTTCCACAGTGCGTGAGCAGGCAATTGTATTAACCTCCGAGGAATATTAGCGGTGAAAACGCGGCGCTGACGGAGGCGGGTGCGCAGCGGGAAACGAGTAAAAGCTTCATGAAGGAGCCGGAGTCGTTCTTCACCTCCTCGTTTGTCCCCCATCACGCACCGCTGGGGGGCGCGGCGGCGGCGGCTGCTGTGGATTGAAAGAAATGTTTGGATTCTTTGAAGTTGATCCCTGTTTCCTTCTCCCTCCTCATGTTCTGCATCAGGTCGGTTTCATTCCCATAATAGTCCAGTCACATGGTTCGTCCGCCCTCGTCACTTTGCCCTGAACTCCTGGTGGAGGGACGGAGCGTGGGGGGAAAGAGCCGAACCTGCCGAAGCGTTACGTGAGGGGTGTGGAGGAAAGACGGAGGAATCCAAACGATCCTTTCCTCCGTCCGCAGTCCTCAGTGACCAAAACTTGGCTCCACATTTTGGGCAAAGCAGCCAAAAAAACAACACATTATTGCTGAATCCGCTGTTTGTCGCTCTGTGCTTGTGAACGGTGTTACACCCAAATTGGTGACCTGCCGAATTGTGGTACACAACTGGCTGCGTACATGATGGGTGAGTACAAAACGGGACAAACTCTTTGACTAATTCCTTCTTAATCTGGGTTGTGATGTAGTTTGAAGGCAACTTTTAATAATGCTTGTACTCTAATATACATTCAAATATTTTTTTGAAGGTTCACAACTTTGACTTGAGTGTAAATTTGGAGACGTTTCAGGAGCTTTAAAGTCAGGTTACACACACACAAAGACATTCACAAACAAATATACTCTCAAATACACACACATCACCAGGATACCGATACACGCACACACAATTACACATGCACACACATGCGCGCACACACACACACACACACACACGCACAGACTTCTACACACATGCACACACACACTTCTACACACACACACACACAGTTCTACATGCACACACAGACTTTAACACACACACACACGCACACACACTTCTACACACACACACACTTTTACACACACACACACGCACACACACACACACACACACACACACGCACGCACGGCGCTTCCTGTCATCAAGAGAATTCAGGGTTAACAGACTAATATTTAACCTGCAGATTAAATATAAAAAATACAATCTTTTTACAGTGCAATACATATACTGTACATGTATATATATATATATATATATATATATATATATATATATATATATATATATATCTCCTGTATCTTTTCCCTGAGTGGATGATGGTGAGAAGCTGCTTCTCCTGCACTTATCTGGCAAATATTAAAAAGAGATTATGGGGCCATTGGGAGGTAAGTGGCTCCATAAGCAGGATTGATGGTGCCTCTGAACGTGGCTGGGCCCGACATCACCACATCACCTTGAGGGGCTCATCCACTTAGCGCCCCCACCCCACCACCCCGCCCCACCCCGTTTGAGGGATGGCAGCCATTTTGCTGTGGGTTCTGACACTTAAACTGCTTTTCCAGGAAGTTAGTGGGCGCACGGCGGCGAGCGCCGCCCTGCCGTGATTTACACAAAGCCAGGAGAGACGAGGGAGGAGGGAAACAGATGGATTATTATAACTAGTAGTTGTATTCATGTTCATATTATTATTTTTATCATTGAAACGACCTGATACCGCCTTACTGCCGTCAAAGTACAAATACACTGACACACAAATTACTCTCTTGTAAAAAGTGAAAAAAAGTTTCTTTTTGAATAAAAGTAAATGTGTACTTGCTCCCAAATCTACTGAATGTATTTAAAAAAAATGACTTCTCACATCAGGAGCCCTGGCATAACAGGATCTATCACGCTCCATAAAGTTCTACTGCAGCTTTTCACTGCTCATGCAGATCCTGATTATAATTTACAAAAAATAGTACAGGTGGAGTCATAGAATTATATGGAAATTACAAAGATGTAAATAAATCCTGATTAAAAATAAAAAAAAACAAATATAAACTATAAGGCAATAATGTGATAACTGTTTTGTGATATAGTGGCATAAAAGTTTGATATGTTGAATATCTCGCTTTCAATAACATGAAATATTCCATAATAAAAGTCATATATTGAGCATTAAAGTTCCTTTTTCCCACGTTCTGAGTTGACTTGAATGCAGCATCAGTCACTTCTGTCACCGCCGGTTTCCAGACGTCATCAGCTGATGACTGAGCCCAAACTCATGAAGTGTCATCGAGTAAACAGAATAAAAAACACATTCATGAAGTGTTTCCATGAGGACGAGACCTGACGCTTCCCTGCACCCGGTGGCGCCGAGTCCTCGTCCGGAACTTGACTCTTTACTTCCCGTTCTTGTTCCTGAACCGCGCCTTGAGTTTGGGAGTTTGAAACAGAAACTAACTCCAGGTGAAGTTTCTCCCAAATCCTCGGCTTTGGAGCTGATTTGCATCCGACTGACGCTGTGCTGCTGTAAGCTGCTCAGGGACGCCGCGTGGCCCGCCGCCAGCGCGGGGGGGGGGGGCTCTTGCAATTAGGTTCATGCACCGTAGAAGAATGTGGTGACGGGGCTGCCAACCCCACCCCCAACCCCCCACCCACCCCCCACCCCCCCGGACCTGGACGGCGTCAGACATGTTGAAGTGTTTGGGCCGGAGCCCTGAGCCCATTGGAAGGTGCACGGGAATCTTCTCCCGTCCCAAAAGTCGATTAAAGCCGACAGCTGCGTTTCAGGCTTTGCCAGGCACACACACACACACACACACACACACACACTCACACACACACTCACACACACACACTCACACACACACACACACACACACACACACACACACACACACACACACTCACACACTCACACACACACACACACACACACACTCACACACACACACACACACACACACACACACACACACACACACACTCACACACACTCACACACTCACACACTCACACACACACACACACACACACACACACTCACACACACTCACACACACTCACACACACACACTCACACACACTCACACACACTCACACACACTCACACACACACACACACACACACACACACACACACACACACACACACTCACACACACACACACACACACACACACACACACACACACACACACTCACACACACACACACACACACACACTCACACACACACACACACACACACACACTCACACACACACACACACTCACACACACTCACACACACACACACACACACACACACACACACACACTCACACACACTCACACACACACACACACTCCATCTTGGAGGAGCGGTCCGTTCGGTGCGGCCGGACGCCGTGGCCTCGTCTCCAAACTTGAAGGCGTTTTGTATTTAATCGCCCTTGAGTTTGGCTGCGGGTGGAGACTTCCTGTTCAGCCGATTAGCACCACCACCACCACCACCACCGCCGCTGCCGCCACCAACACCGCCTTCACTGTTTCAGAAAACTGTGTCAGCGCGATTAGCAGCAAACAGCTGCCGTGCGGGCGCAGCGTCCACCGCCCTGCATCCATAATGTGCAGCCACACAACAGACTTTGGCAATGAAATGTAGACAGATAGAGGGGTAGATAGACAGATAGAGGGGTAGACAGATAGAGGGGTAGACAGATAGAGGGGTAGATAGACAGATAGAGGGATAGACAGATAGAGGGGTAGACATAGAGTGGTAGATAGACAGATGGAGGGGTAGACAGATAGAGGGGTAAATAGACAGATAGAGGGGTAGATAGATAGATGGGTAGACAGGTAGAGGGATGGACAGGTAGAGGGATAGACAGGTAGAGGGATAGACAGGGTTGATAGAGGGGGATTGAGAGATTCATTGACAAAGAAAACTGTCAAATAAAAGCTATAACCCTCCACGTAGTGAAGTAGAAACAATCAACATAAAAATGAACAATAATCATAAACAACAGTAAAACTGGTCAAAATCAACAAAAACAAGCAGCGAACAACAACAACAACAACAACAACAACAACAACAACAACAACAACAACAACAAGAGCAGCACAGAGATCAAAAGAGAAACTTTACCCAACAATAACAATAATATAATCAATATTTATATAATAAATGTGTATTTATTTCATAAATATATATTTATGTCATAAATATATATTTATATCATAAATATGTATTTATATCATAAATATATATTTATATCATAAATGTGTATTTATATCAAAAATATATATTTATATCAAAAATATATATTTATCATCATAAATGTGTATTGATCTCATTCCAGGAGGAGACCTGGATGCAGCTCCGTTTGAGAACGTCAAGGACATTCAGAGGCAGGACTGGAGGTGGAGGTCACTCCTTCCACTTCCCTCTGTTCCACCCGTCGGAGTAGAAGCAAGCTCCACCCGCTGGTTCTGACTTTGTTATTAATACACATTTTACTTCCTGTCCGGGGCAGAAGTTCCCGGCGCCGCCTGGTTCTCAGCAGCCACCACATCCATCTCCACGGAGAGAAGTGGAATCGATTGTATTCTGTCTTCAGCCCACGGTCCTGAAGGTATGTTAATGTCATTTATTGACTCTCACACACACACACACACACACACACACACACACACACACACACACACACACACACACACACACACACACACACACACACACACACACACACACACACTCACGCTCTGGCTGTGTTTACACTCCTTGCTTGGGGTCTTGCCTCTAATTGCTGAAGCGTTTCCTGGAATCCGTCCTTTAATCGTCCACTTCAGTCTGAAATACGAAGGAGGCAGGTCAGGTTCAGCCCTCTGCTTGCTTGAGGGTGGAGTCAGGGTGGAGTTAGGGTTGGTGCTATGTGCGTGCCTTGCCGCTACTTTCAGCTCAATGACAACATGGTTCCCCCTTCTGTTTGCTGACGCCCTGTTGGCCATGAGGGTGGTGTACGAGTGCTGTTGGGGTTGTGTTGGGTAGTGTTTGAGTGGTGCTAGGGTTGTGTTGGGTGGTGTACGAGTGGTGCTGGGGTTGTATTGGGTGGTGTTTGAGTGGTGCTAGGGTTGTGTTGGGTGGTGTACTAGTGGTGTTGGGGTTGTGTTGGGTGGTGTACAAGTGATGCTGGGGTTGTGTTGGGTGGTGTATGAGTGGTGTTGGGGTTGTGTTGGGTGGTGTACGAGTGGTGTTGGGGTTGTGTTGGGTGGTGTACGAGTGGTGTTGGGTGGTGTTTGGTTGGCACCTGGCTGCTGCTTTCAGATGCTTCTCAAAGACATTATGGTTCACCCTTCTGTTTACTGTTGGCCTTTAGGGTGGTGTTAGGGTGGCGTTGGGTCGGTGTTAAGGTGGATTTAAGGTTGGTGTTAGGGCAGTGTCTGGTTGGAGTAATGTGTGCTTCACTACTACATTTAGCTGCTGCTCAAGGATAATATCGCTCAACATCATTTTGAGTTCAGAGGTTTTTTTTTCACATATATATACACGTATATATATATATATATATATACGTATATATGTGTATGTATATATATATATAAATATATATTTATATATGTGTGTGTGTATGTGTGTATATTTATCTATATATATCTATATATATGTAGTTTTTTTATGTGTGTGTGTATATACTTTATATATTTATATGTATATATATATACATACACTATATATGTAAGGATATAAATATATAGTATATATATATATATATATATATATATGGTATATATGTATATATATAGTATATATATATAGTATATATATATATGTATATATATACATATATATATATATAGTATATATATATATATGTGTATATATATATACATAGTATATATATATGTATATATATATACTGTATATATATATATATACTATATATATATCAGTAAGGAGAATATCCATTTTACGTCTTATCCTTTAACCATTTACTCTAATAGTCGGGGGCTGAAACAAAGAAGTTTTACATGAAAGAAAATAATTCATGGGAAAATAAAAATCCCTTTCTGCCTTTTCCATTTCCAACGTTTTATCTTCTTCATGTTTTTCCAGAACGGTTTAATCTCTGAGTTTTGCATAAAACAGTTTCCTTCTTCCTGATTAATTCAACATAATCATGAAAGTAAGACTGTTATCTGCTCTGCACTCATCCACACACTGTTACTTCAAATAACGCTTTTCCTTTGGTTTTACTATATATATATATATATATATATATATATATATATATATTATTATTATTATTATTATTAATTTTAATTTTTTTTCCGAAAGATTACAAATGATTCATTGTGATATTGTCTTATAATAATGATAATAATAATAATAATAATGATAATAATAATAATAATAATAATAATGATAATAATAATAATAATAATGATAATAATAATAATAATAATAATAATAATGATAATAATAATAATAATAATGATAATAATAATAATAATAATAATAATGATAATAATAATAATAATAATAATAATAATAATAATAATAATAGTAATGACAGTATTTTAATGGGATTGGACCGGACATGAAGGTGGAGCTGGCTCCTCTCAGACAACACAGTCTCTGTTCTTCTTCTGTGGTTCTTTTTCAAACCAGACGGACTTTGGACCCTGTCAGGCACCGCTGGGTTCCCGGGGCCAGCTGGACCTGTGTCCCCAGTGTGGGGGTCCCAGGTCCAGGTTCCTGGAGCCAGCTGGACCTGGGTCCCCAGTGTGGGGGTCCAAGAGCTCCCATCCCTCGCTCCACGCCAGCGGGTGTGACACAGATGGATGTTCCCTCCACCCCTCTGTCCCTAAACCCATCAGTACCTCTGTCCCTTCATCCCTCCCACCCTCCACCCCTCTGTCCCTCCCTCCACCTCTCCATCCCTCTCTCCTTCCCTCCACCCCTCTGTCCCTCCCTCTTTTTTTATTTTATTATTATTTTTTTTTAACCTGTGCTGTCATCATGCTGCACATACAACACTGAGTATTTGTTCCATTGCATCCAGGACAGAGTTAGTTGCAAGTGGAGGTTGAACTTCTCCACCTGCAATGAAACTGTTTATTCATTCTTAAATCATCAACAACTGCTGCAATAACTGTCCTGTGACGAGCTGTGGAGTGACAAGAGCACAGAACCACCAGCAACCCCCCTCTTTGGAGAACTATTTATCATGTTTGGGTTTATAAACAACTGAGAATCACCACGGTGAGACAAATAAACATAGAAACAAACAACATTTACACAAAAACATCAACACTTGACGACAACATGTGTTGAAAACAGTGAATTTGAACTACAACTGGTCACGTGGCCTCATCCTGTCTTAGTTATGGCAGCAAATGAGGGAAGAAAGGAGAGGGATGACACCAGGAGGCTGCCGGGCTGCACTTGAAGCAGGTGTGCTGGTGTGTGTGTGTGTGTGTGTGTGAGATGTCCACCAGTGAGTGTACAGGACTTATCCCCATTGGTTCTGGTGTAGAAGGTCGATATTATGTCGCGGCGCCTCTAGGCAGCGGAAGGGGCCCTGAAGCCCCCCGGAACTCCACAGCCCCGTGGACACCCCTCGGCTGCAGGAAATCCCCGGGTACCCCGCCCTGCGGCCACAGAAGACCCCCGGGCCCCCAGAGAAGCCAGAGGGCTCCCTCAATGCCTTCACTCCTCCATTCCTCTGTCCATCCCTCCACCCCTCCTCCAGCCAGATCCTCTCCTCACATCCATCAGTGTGGGGTGGTGCCGTCAGATGGCCCCAGCAGTGTTCCGGTCCTGTCTCCACCCTCGGGGGGGGGGGGGGGGGGGGGGGGGGCGGTCAGATCGGTCCAATATGGCGTCGCTCCCAGAACAGCTGTGAACCTGAGGGTCCGTCTGAATGCTGAGCAGCCGAGCACAGTATGCTACAGTATAATTATGTGAATAAAACAACATTCTAATCATTGAGTTCTAAGTAATATCAATACATTGCATTGCATTTAGCAGACGCTTTTATCCAAAGCGACTTACAATACAACATTAAACGAAACTTTTTACGTTCTATGTAAAGAATGTTATTATCATTTATATACTCATTTATATACATATCATTTATTACTTGTCGTTGGTGTCGTCTGGTATCAGTGTGCACTTACATTGTGCTTGTACACTGTTTTTTGGCCTTGTTTCCCTACAATGTCACATCTTATTGCCCAAAATAATAATAACAATAATAAAAATAACAATAACAATAACAATAACAATAACAATAATAATCAATATAGCTGCAGGCAGCAATACATAGGGTGCGTTTTGGGTGCATTATACACATTCCCGGGTTCTCCGAAACGCAGCAGGATTTGCAGAGTTTCCTTGAATGCAGCATGGGCTTCCCACGTCTGTCGTCTCCTGGTTGCTCGTCTCATTTCTTCAATACTTTTTTTTTTTTATATTCTGACTGAACTCGACAACTGGATTTTTGGACAATGGCTTCTTTATTGTCTCAGATTGTCTTTTCAGTTTAATAGATCACTTGTCTATATTGTAATTCAGACAACATTTACGTAAGTTTAACATTAATTTGCAATTAGAATTATTTTGGAATAATTAGTCAAGATCAAAAACACTTTGTCTTTTCATTACAGTTTGTTATGTGTAGTTATAGGACAATGTTTTAACATGCCCTATATTAAAAAAGAATTGTATTTTTAATTTTAAACTATATGTTGTCATTATTATAAGTTACTTTGCTGCATTTAAGTACATCCAGAGTTTATGTGACAATGATTGTTGTGTGTCATATACGTCAATTTTGACGTATTTTACATTGATTTATGATAGCGGTCTAATTTACATATTTCTTTACTAAATTTCAATTCAGTTTTTTGGTCGGATTACATTTTTAGTAATGTCATGAAATACAACAAACATTGTTATATTTGTGTGGGTAATTACTATTGCACGGCTTCTATTTTCCTATTTTAATGGGGATGGTAGCTCAGGAGGTAGAGCTGGTGGTCTAGTAATCTAAAGGTTGCTGGTTGGATCCCAGGCTCCTCCTGCTAGCATGCTGTAGTGTCCTTGAGCAAGACACTTAATCCCTAATTGCTCCTGATGGCTGCGTCCGTCGGTGTTTGAACAATTGTAAGTCGCTTTGGATAAAAGCGTCTGCTAAATGACTAAATGTAATGTAAATGTAATGTAAAATGTTCCCGACGCCACCTTGGATTATGAACTCATCACTGAGTTGCACATTTCAGTGTTTTCAAGGGTATGATAATAATAAATAGGCAGCAATACAGGGGGTCCATTATCGTCACCAATTACAAATTTTCCAGTTCCCATGGAACTCTGTGGAGGGAAATCACTCCGTGTGGAAGTTCCCAAAAACACGCTTCCATTCAAGCGGTTTCAACACTGCATGTCCCTCAGAGACATTTCATCAACTTTTTAAACATTTGGGACTAAAATAAAAGATAGATGATTCGGAACAATTGCTCTGGAGCTGCAAGTCAACTCCAGCTGTGAGGTCACAAACATGGAATATGTTTTGTGCTGTTTTACACTCTGCACTTATATACACTTATATACACTTATATACACTTATATACACTTATATACGTACACTTTGCGATACAACTGGATCCAACACTGCAAAATAAGGACACGGCACCGGGTTCCATGAACACAATGAGTTTATATTTACTAAAAGGGAAAAAGAATCAAATATCAAACCAAACGTGAGAGTTTGGGAGATTGGGAGTATCGAGAGTCGACGTGACGGAGGGTGGGACCCGGTAGTGCAGGATCGGGTCAACGGCTCCTGGAAGGAGGGACGAGACCAGACAGGGCAGGGACGACGTGGACGACGGAGGAAGGATCCGGGTTCCAGACGGGGGAGTAGGCAGCCGGGCTCCGCCAGGCAGGACAGCAGTGGCTTGGACCGGAAGGGAGAAAGGCAGGTTAGTACGGCGACTGTACACACAAATGCTCAGAACTTAGACGGAGCCGCGAGAGGTACTAACTGAGTTAGATTAGCTGACGATCTGGCGATGAGTGGCAGGCTTTGGTGACCGATGGATGCACATAATGAATTAGGTGATGATGTCACAAAGCTTCTTACTCCACAAACTCATCTCGCTCCACCACCCAAGTTTTAGAACATTGGCGTGTGGCCGTTGCGCCAATGTTTGGCTACTTCCAGTCAAATTTCATTGTTTTTTTACAAATTAATGCTCCGTCAATTTGGAGGAAACTTGAATCACGAGATGTCTGGGACGTCCCGATTCTTATGACATGGGAACCGTGTCTGTAGCTGTGGGCGTAGGCCTGTTCCACACACCTTTAGCCTGAAAAATGCCAAGGTGAATAAATAATCTGAATAACAATAATTATTTAATACTATATGCTAAAAGTCATTATAATAATTATAATAATCATTGTAATATCAATAATTACAGTGACCTTGACTCTGTTTCCCCAGAGTCTTCCAACACCATTTCCAGTGAAATATCCCTCCAGTGTCATAATAATGACCAAAAAAAAACACTAAACCTGTTCTAAATTAAGTTTTAATTTCTCTTTAATAGCGCTATCGGAGCCATCTAACTAATAAGAGTAACAGGTAATAATTACGCTCATGGAATAAGGATATTGGGCAGAATGAAGCGGGTTCCTTCTGACGCCACTTAGCATGCAGCGCGTTCTGCTGCACTCGTTAATTAAACAATTATGCAAATTAATTGAACATATGACAGGGCATTTTAAACAGAGAGCCGCGCCCGGCAGGAGGCATATTGCCTATTTCATATTTGATATTCCATATCACTGGTTTTCCATCACGCCCACGCTGACATTCACCTCTGAAGGTTCCTCCGGCTCGGCCTCCAAGATGGCGGCTGCGCGGGGCCGTGATGTGGAATATGAGTGAATCCCATTCCACCGCTCGGCACTGTGAACCCGTTGGTTCAGGCTCCGAGCTGAAACGTCGCTTCAGTTCAATTCAATTCTTCTTTTCTTTCTTCCTTTTTTTTTTTCCCCTGAAATTGTCTGTTCTCCACTTTGGAATAATCTCTCCCCGAGCTCCTCCGTCCATTCAACAAATTCAGATTTTTTTTTATTTACACATTTCACGCTCAGTGCTTGAAGTGGAAAACAACACATGTTGGCCGTGGCGGGGTTATAAATGTTCTTTATAATTACAGAAATATATAAAAGTTATGCTCCTTTCGCATGTTTGTAGAACAGCAAATACTGCGTTCCATCGAAGTCAGAACTCTCCCAACCTCGTACTTGGAAAAGCCTTTTTTGTTGGAATTACAGAGCCGATCGCTCGTGCCCGAGTTCACCAAGATAACAGACCTGACGTCACGGCAAGGTGGTGGCACGCACCGCTGACGGTGAACAACGTTCCCTTTCTATGGATTTGTATAGAACATGTCTACTGTCGTTTTGAACTACTCTGTGGTTTTGATGCTCTGTTAACACGGGGACCACGACTCGAATGGCAGATTTCCGAGTTCCCCTGGAAGGCAGCATCACTTCCTGCTGCCTCTCGGCCGGATGTGAACTTGGAGTTTCTAATGCACCCGAAGCCGTTAGCAACGATGGAACACAACTGGTGGAACCATGAGTGAAAGCAGCTGTTTCCACCAAAACGCCGCCAAATATAAAGCACAAACAAGGACGACCACCGTCCAAACAAATCCCCCCTCCGTGTCCATATATGGTCAATGACGTCATGGCAACACCGAGCCAGAGCTCGCAGCTTGTGCGTTAGTGTGCGCTCCGACTCCATAAAAGATGATATATTTTACTATGTGCCACTTGATTTGTCCAAGCTTGATTTTCAGCTTGTGAGAAGCGCTTAAGTCCCGGGACGATAAAGGTTAAACCGCAGGAGGGGTGGTACCGCGTAGCGGGGAGTACCCACTTCAAGCACTGACTCAGTGATTGTTTCCCAGTTCAAGTACTATTACTCCTCATGCTAAAATAAAACAAGTACAATAAAAAAACCCAGAAGCAGATGGTGGCGTAACGCAGTTCAAACGGTGCCACAACCACCCTGCGGCTCCCCTGATCACACCCAGGGGGAGAGGGGGGATCTGGGCTCCTGTGGCAGCAGGGGGCCGCCCGCACGGGCTCTGCTTTGGTTTGGTCTGAATTCCATCCCATAATGCTCCCCGCCATGACGCCTCTTTACAGTCGAGTCACATCGGAGACAATCCTCAGGCAATAATTGCCATAAACAAAAACAAAAAGGAAAAGGAGCCTGTTTATGCAGGCAAAAAAACACCATATATGTGTGTGTGTGTGTGTGTGTGTGTGTGTGTGTATATATACAGTATATATTTATATACTGTATATATTTATATATATGTAGTAAAGAGATATAAAATAAATTCATAAAAAAAAAACTTTTTTATTAAGTTATAATAATACAAAGAGTAAAAATCGAATCATAAAAATACAAGATAAAAAATGAATTATTTTATTAAATAACAATAAGAATTGATCAGAAGTGAGCGTCCAAATAATTAATGAAATAGAAAAGAAACACTCGCTGTGAGCATCAGCAGCCTCCTGTTGTCCACCTGAATCATCTGAATCGTAATTCTGTTTCGGGGACGGAGGAGCAGAAGCACCAGGCCTCCGCTCGTCCTTCCTTATCCCCCCGACCGGCGCTGAGCTCGGGCGGCACCTTCAGCACCACCCGAGCTTTCCTTTCATTTCATTTTTATTCTTTTATCATCCCACATGGAGATCATCACCAGCTGTGAAATGTATCACAGCCAGTTTTACCAAACAGCCAATGGAAGAACTAACAGGAACAGGTGTGTGTGTGTTTGTATGGTGTGTGTGTGTGTGTGTGTTTGTATGGTGTGTGTGTGTGTGTTTGTATGGTGTGTGTGTGTGTGTGTGTGTGTGTGTGTGAAAGTGGGTGTGTAGGTGTGTGTGTGTAGGTGGGTGTGCATGTGTGTGTGTGTGTTTGTATGGTGTGTGTGTGTGTGTGTTTGTATGGTGTGTGTGTGTGTGTGTTTGTGTTTGTATGGTGTGTGTGTGTGTGTGTGTGTGTGTGTGTGTGTGTGTGTGTTTGTATGGTGTGTGTGTGTGTGTGTGTTTGTATGGTGTGTGTGTGTGTGTGTGTGTGTGTGTTTGTGTTTGTATGGTGTGTGTGTGTGTGTGTGTGTGTGTGTGTGTGTGTGTGTGTGTTTGTATGGTGTGTGTGTGTGTGTGTGTGTTTGTATGGTGTGTGTGTGTGTGTGTATGTGTGTTTGTATGGTGTGTGTGTGTGTGTGTGTGTGTGTGTGTTTGTATGGTGTGTGTGTGTGTGTGTGTGTGTTTGTATGGTGTGTGTGTGTGTGTGTGTGTGTGTGTGTGTGTGTGTGTGTGTGTGTTTGTATGGTGTGTGTGTGTGTGTGTGTGTGTGTGTGTGTGTGTTTGAATGGTGTGTGTGTGTGTGTGTGTGTGTGTGTGTGTTTGTATGGTGTGTGTGTGTGTGTGTGTGTGTGTGTGTGTGTGTGTGTGTGTGTGTGTGTGTGTGTGTGTGTGTGTGTGTATGTTTGAATGGTGTGTGTGTGTGTGTGTGTGTGTGTGTGTTTGTATGGTGTGTGTGTGTGTGTGTGTGTGTGTGTGTGTGTGTGTGTGTGTGTTTGAATGGTGTGTGTGTGTGTGTGTGTGTGTGTGTGTGTTTGTATGGTGTGTGTGTGTGTGTATGTGTGTGTGTGTGTGTGTTTGAATGGTGTGTGTGTGTGTGTGTGTGTGTGTGTGTTTGTGTGTGTGTGTGTGTGTGTTTGAATGGTGTGTGTGTGTGTGTGTGTGTGTGTGTGTGTGTGTGTGTGTGTGTGTGTGTGTGTGTGTGTGTGTGTGTGTTTGAATGGTGTGTGTGTGTGTGTGTGTGTGTGTGTGTGTGTGTGTGTGTGTGTGTGTGTGTGTGTTTGAATGGTGTGTGTGTGTGTGTGTGTGTGTGTGTGTGTGTGTGTGTGTTTGAATGGTGTGTGTGTGTGTGTGTGTGTGTGTGTGTGTGTTTGTATGGTGTGTGTGTGTGGGCGTTGGGAGAGCCCTCCACACCAGACTGGAAATTACATTTTATTTGGTGTGTCCCCCGCGGCCCCGTGGGGCCTGTTGGACTCTGTGGCCCCATTAGGAAAAAAAAAACCTTTTCAGGAAATAAATAAAGTGAAAGACGAAGGCGCGTGTCAACCCCGGAGGTTGAGCGCCGGGTGTTCAAGGGAGCGTCCTCAAAGTGCATTCCATCACCCGGGGGATGGCGCCAGGAAATCACTTAGCGCGACAATTGCTTTTCCCTTTTAGACGAGTGTTAGCATTAGCGTTAGCGCTCTGAGAGGCGGGGGGGGGGGGTATTCCATGTGAAGGGTTTTTTACCAAAACACCATTTTCATTCCAACTGCTCCGTAATTCACCGGTTTGACTGATTTCTGCAGATTTTGACATTCTGACATTTTAAAGGGCAATTCCACCCATTTCCATATCTATCTGTTCTGTCTGTCCATCTGCCTGTCTGTCCATCTGCCTGTCTGTCCGTCTGTCCGCCGATGCCGAAACCGCTTTCCCACTACTCCATCTCCAGGGCACACAGTGTGGCCCACAATGGGCTTTGGTTTCGGTACAAAATGGTGTTTGACATGTGTCTGACAGGTGATCAGCTGACTGGCTCTGAGATGAGAACCACTCATTGACGTTGAATCCTCACTGCGCGGTCGGTGAGTTAAACCTGCTTCACTGTCGGGACCAAAACTGAGAGTATTAAAGATATTTATTCCGCAGAATAAAGACAGAGAGACAGATGCACTTCAAAACAGTGACGCCGTCCATTCTGCCCTCGCTTCTGCCGAAGAGGGTTTTATACCGTGAGAGGTTGTGACGTTCACGGTGTCACGAGACTATGACCCCCAATCACATCACCTGGTGTTTCTCTCGCACTATGAGTCAAACTCCGCTCACAGATACAATCTTACTGGGCTATGAACAGACCATAATACTCTGTCAAGCCCCCTGGGGTTGTTATTATCGCCACACAACGTTGAGTACGGAAGGAATGTGTTCTAGTCCTTGACGGAGCGCATTCTCTTAAAGAACAGTGTCTCTTCAATGTGAGCCCTGAGTGAGTCATTTGAAACCCAAGACAATGTGTTTTCAAAGCGACATAAGATTAAAAACAAGAAAGGCTGGTGTGTTGTATCTGCATTATAAACACATATGACACATCCTTCAAAGCACTGATCATCTGCATTTTCTCTCACATCAACTCAGTGGAGAAACATCAATATGTGCTGACCACGTGTCCACTGCATTTAATACTATATTAATATTACTACATGAATATTACTACCGTATATAATGATCCAATCGACATCCTGTACTGCTCGTCTCTCGGAACTCATTCGCATCCAGCCGCTTGCGAGTGCGACACGTAGACAGACAACTCGAGCCAAC
>NC_137195.1:2605687-2660687 GCF_960531495.2 Zeus faber
GTGGCCTGGCTCTGCCGCACGACCACGCCCATCCAGGCTGTTCTCATTGTAGTTCCACGTTGGTGGAACCAGCTGCCAAACACCACCAGAGCAGGGGCCTCCCTCTGTCTTTAAGAAGCAAGAAGAGCTACTGCACTTGAAGAGGTACTGTCTGAAGAGTCTTTAGACAGTACCTCGTCTCCTAACTTACAAGTACTCAGCGCTACTTAGTAGTATTTATTTACTGTTACACTAATGTTTCTGTTGCAATGTAGCTTGAATGTTATTCTCCCTTGTAAGTCGCTTTGGATAAAAGCGTCTGATAAATGACTAAATGTAAATGTAAATGTATCATCCATCCAACCATCCATCCATCCATCCAACCACCCCTGCATCCATCCAACCATCCATCCATCCAACCATCCCTCCATCCATCCATCCATCCAACCATCCATCCAACCATCCAACCATCCAACCATCCCTCCATCCATCCATCCACCCATCCATCCAACCATCCATCCAATCATCCAACCAACCATCCATCCAACCATCCAACCATCCATCCAACCATCCATCCAACCATCCATCCAACCATCCCTCCATCCATCCAACCATCCACCCCCCCCATCCATCCAACCATCCATCCGGCTCAAACCACCATCCATCCATCCACTCATCCATCCAACCATCCATCCCCCCATCCATCCAACCATCCATCCGGCTCAAACCACCATCCATCCATCCACTCATCCATCCAACCATCCATCCATCCATCCAGCCAACCATCCATCCATCCACCCATCCACTCACCCATCCATCCATCCAACCATCCATCCATCCACCCATCCATCCAACCATCCCTCCATCCATCCAACCATCCATCCATCCATCCACCCATCCAACCATCCCTCCATCCATCCACCCATCCATCCATCCATCCACCCATCCATCCATCCAACCATCCCTCCATCCATCCATCCATCCACTCATCCACCCACCCATCCATCCAACCATCCATCCATCCATCCATCCACCCCTCCCTCCATCCACCCCCCAGTATCAGCTCTTGAATTCATCTCTGTGATGAAGCCATACGGGTGGGGAGGTTACGGCTCAAACACCAGATTGAGTTGTTTACTTGTCGTGTCCCTGTTTTCTTCTTCTGGGCTCTGGTTTGGCAGCAGCCGCCATATTGGCAGCCCCACGATAATTTCACTCCCGTCTGATGGAAATTGGAAATCATCTTGTGAAGCGACAGCTCCTGTCTGCTGCGTTTTCTGAAAGCAGCTGCGTGACGAGCATTTAAAACCTCCACAACTCTGCTGACGCCGGGCTCAAGGCTCCGAAGGCCTTGACCTTTCGGGTGCTAATCGTCCCAAACTCACCAAATCCAGTATTTTCATGAAGACGAGACAGAACAGTGTGACACTCATCACCCATCAACTCATCACAACTCAGTTGTTAATTTTAATTACAATTTTTAAAAGGTTTAAAACATGGAGAAAAATAAAAGGATGACATGCAAACATATAATTTCTTCCGTTTTTTGTCGTGGTTGGAACCATGGGCAGTTTGTTTTGTACGATTTGAGGCTCCGAGTTTGGGTTTACGCTCGCCGCCATTTTGGCAGGATGAGGAGCCACAGCTTTCTGTATTTGGGCAGCGGGGCGGGGCTTAGGAAAAAAACACCACACAGTCTTGGGAAGGAAGAGACACGCCCACCTTGCGCCGATGCTACCGAGAGACCTGTCAATCAAGGAGAGCACGCCTCCAGATTACTCTTTCTCCATTGACTTCCATTCAGCCGGAGGTTTTCTACAGCAGCCTCTAGTGGCCGTTAGCTGAACTGCAGTTTGCGTCACTCCCCTCACGAGGTGGAAAACATTGGGACGGACAGAAAGTCAAACCAGACTGTGTGCGCTGTTCTTTTTTCCTTGATATCACATTCCTGAATGAACACATGCTGCAAAAACAATTGAATAGCCCTAAAAATACACCTTCAGCCCTTTGAATGCACTTTAAAGCCTTTATTTTTTTCCTAATTGGATCAAATACCTTGTTCAACAGACTTTTTAGTGACTGGAAGCCGTACTGTCTGCGTCTGGAAAATATTTAGCAGTTTTTTTCCCTGCTTAGTGTTCAGATCATCCTCGTTCCACTGTCCCCCTGCAGACCAAACAGAACAACACGCAGCAGAGTGCAGCCACGGGCTCTTTGCTAAGTGAAGTCTGATTATTATATTATATTATATTATATTATATAATGCAAGCATATTACTGGAACCCCTGGGGTGGACTCTTGTGTGTGGAGAATAAATTGTACCGGAGTCAGCAGAGCTCTAATTTACCGAGTGTCTGAGGCACGACAAGGAGCTGCTTAAACGCCCAAACGTTAAATCTCACCAAGACAAAGTGGATGAGGGCGTTTTGGGGATAAATCCAAATAACTCAACGTCTCCTGAAGGAAACAAATCATTTTATTCTGTAGTGTTAACATGACAGCAGCTGCAAACAAACACATACCATGAAATGCATAGCAATGCTACTATCCCTCCGTTCGCCCTCTACTCACACCCAAAGCAATTACTTACCTTAACCAATAACTCCTGTGCATCAAAGCACATTTTGTGTATTCTGTATTTTTTTCTTATATATATTTGACTGTTTCTGTTCTGTATTTTTTGGCAATTTGTGCATATTTGACATTTACATTTTCTTTACATATTTTACTTTACTTTCTATTCTCTTATTATTATTATTACGGGTCCAGCCTGCGTGTTATTGTTATTATTATTTTCCTTGGCATTTTCCGGGCTAAGAGTGTCTGAAACACCACAACCGGTTGGAACGACACCTCAACCGCCTTGAGGTGTCGTCACAACAGGGACGTCTCAAACATCTCGTGGTTCAAATTTCCAAATCGATCCCCATTCGGAGCAGGAATTAGTAAAAAGCTGATGAAATTTGACCAGAAGAAGCCAAACGTTCGCGCAACATGGAGACGCCAAGTTCTAAAACTTGGCACCGGGTGGTGGAGCGAGACGAGTTTGTGGAGTAAGAGGTTTTGTGACATCATCCATTTCCTTACAAATGTGCAGGTTGAAACTCTTTGAACTTTGACGTCCAAAACTATCCGGAACAGCAACTTCCGCATGACTCACGACCACGGTTGATGTCTGTTTGAGCCGCGCTGCCACAAGCATCTCGTGGTTGAACTTTCACCCATCGATCCACGAATGAAATGAGGGATATGACATTCACAGTGAGATGCTTCATGACATCATCCTATTATTTACTCTAAATGTAAAGATTCCGATTGAGAATGTCTAACTGGACTTTGTCCCGTGTGCAGTGTGGACTGAGTTTTTCTTTACTTACTGTAATTACTCACAGAAATACCACGTTTTACCATATTTCAAGGAAAACGTAACTTACTGAAAATGTTATCGGAGTAAAAAACTCAACTCACCTTTAAAAAGAGATGTAATGTGAACGTAATTTACACTGTTATCGTTAATCTACATGAATACGTCATAATTGACGTATAACATCGCCCGTTAGTCTCCTCAGTTCCCAAACGCTTGGTGAGTGTCGTTACAAGGAAAGGTGACGTAGCACAGTGGTGAACAGGCCCCTCTGCCCCGACTGTTTTGCAACCTGTTGCAGGCATCAAATTCAAAACGAGTGAATATTTGCAGGAAAACAATAAAGTTGATCAGTTTGAACATTAAACATCTTGTCTTTGTGGTGTTTTCAATTGAATACAGGTTGAAAAGGATTTACAAACCATTGTATTGCGTTTGTATTTACATTTTACACAACGTCCCGACATCAGTGCAGTTGGGGTTCGTACGTCAAAGCCACAATTTAAAGAGGAAACAGGAGTTGACGTGAAACCAATGAAGGTCTTTACTGCAGTCGTGAGGCGCGTTAAATGTCACAGAACAGAAGAGAAAGCAGTCCTACGCGATGCCCTGAAAGGTGCATTCATGAAATTCCACAAACGTAATCACGTGACGTTACTTGCAGCTCACTCTGGGGTCAGTCCCAAAATTCTAAAAGAAAGGATCAGAATCAGAATCAGAACTAGAATCAGGATCAGAATCAGAATCAGAATCAGAATCAGAGTCAGAAAAGTTTTATTGCCAAGTAAGTTTACACAAACAAGGAATTGTAAAACATTGAAACATTGTAAAATATTGGTGAAATATATAAGAATATGAAAAACTAAGCTTGTTTTTGTTTTTTTTAATAAAGCTGTACAGTTTGTGCAGGAATGTGCAAATGCTCAGTATAAAGTGTAACAGTGTGTGCAATGTTCACGGATAAAGTCCAGAGAATGAGGAATGTGCGTTAATGTAACGCATTGACGTAGAGTACTTATTCAGTACTTATTGGTTGAAGGCGTAGTGGAGGAGGGGCCTGGTTGATGAGGCCAGTTGCCGACAGGAAGAAGCTGTTGTGTTGTTGAGACGAGAGGTTTTGTTCTTGTTGGAGCAGCCTCCTGCTCACACCAGAGGGAAGAGGTTCACACAGCTTGTGTCCGGGGAGGGAGGGGTCAGCCACCATCTTACCTGCACGCCTCAGGGTCCTGGAGGCCTACAGGTCCTGGAGGCCTACAGGTGCTGGAGGCCTACAGGACCTGGAGAGATGGTAGATTGCAGCCAATCACCTTCTCAGCAGAGCCAATGACACTGACAATGATGGACGTCACTCCCCCGCGTAAGTCCATCCTGTCTGTTTGTGCGTCTCCTAAACTGTGATGCAAACTGTAAAAAATACCAATAAGCTGGACCCCGTGTTTTGCTGCCTGCAGCTATTATTATTATTATTATTATTATTATTATTATTATGATTATGATGATGATTATTATTATTATTATTATTTGTATTATTGTTGTTATTATTATTATTATTATTATTATTATTATTATTATTATTGTTATTGTTATTATTATTATTATTGTTATTTATTTTCAGAAGTGAAAGAATGATGGTTCTTTCCTTTATATTTGTCCCTTAAAAATTCTATGACTGTTTTTCAACTTTATTTTATTGTCATTTCATTCTTTTCAGATATGTCTTGTGATTAAGGACAGAAGGAGGCACTTTGTGAATGTGATCTGATCTCCTTCCGTTAAAAAGTTTTCTGTGTTTTCCTCGCACCCTAAAATAAGGAACTTTGTGCAGAGAATATTGATAAGGAATAAGGAATATTAATGTCATGTTGATGTGAAGGATCTGCACCCGGACGCTGCTGAGCGGAAAGGATGTTTGGAAAAATCGTTCAGGTCGTATCATTTTTGTCGGTACAAAAGTAAACTATAAAAATATACAATACCCAAGATATTCTACGCAAATATGGTAAATAATACAATATATATGTGGGAAGGAAATATACAATATAAATAAATAAACCAAATATGAAACACACCTGCACATACATTTATTATAATAGATGTTTGATTATAATAGCTATCATAGCTCGTGTGTGTTTTTGAATGAATTTATAGATTTTTTTAACACATATTTATTTTATATTTTATTGATTTATTTTATTGATTTGTTCCGTTTTCATTCTGTTTCAAAGTCATATATGTGCATTTAATTGCATTATAATGTCTGTAGCAACTCTCAATGTTTTCTCAAGGTGAAATAAAGGTTGATTGATTGATTTGCAGTCATAACACACACACACACACGAGCACACACGCACACACACACACACACACACACATACACACACACACACACACACACACACACACGAGCACACACACACACACGCACACGCACGCACAGCACATCATGCAACCCTGAGCCTGCACATTCTGCTGATTGACAGCTCCTATTTATTCTGCTTTCTCCGTCTTCCTGGAGTCTCTGGACACACACACACACACACACACACACACACTGCAGCTCGGTTTCACAAGATGAAACTTTCTGAAGGGTTAGGGTTAAAGAGGAAAGAGGTTTTTCTCCATCTACTATCCCTCCAGTCTACCTCTACTTTACTACACCTTTACTCTACCTCTACTCTACTATACCTTTACTCTACCTCTACTTTACTATCCCTTTACTCTACCTCTACTCTATTATACATTTACCTGACCTCTACTCTACTATACCTTTACTCTGCTATACCTTAACTCTGCTAAACCTTTATTCTACCTCTACTATAGCTTTACTCTACCTCTACTATCCCTCAACTATCCTTCAATTCTACCTCTACTCTACTTTACCTCTACTCTACCTCTACTATCCCTCAACCATCCCTCAATTCTGCCTCTACTTCTACTATCCCCCTACTCCACCTCTACCCTGTGTGTGTGTGTGTGTGTGTGTGTGTGTGTGTGTGTGTGTGTGTGTGTGTGTGTGTGTGTGTTCATCCATCCGTCCACCCCCCCCCTGCTAACGAACCCTCCATCCCATCATGAGGCCCAGAGACGCTGAGCTGCTGATGAACATCAACACCAGGTGTGAAGCTCAGATTCACGACAATCGATGGAGGAAATGTCAGAATCCAACAAACCTAGAGAAGAGCTGGAAGAAAGGAAACGTCTCAATGAACAACCTCAGCAATTCAATCAAGCAAAACAAATTTTACATTTATTCATTTTAATCATTTCTGATTTTAAAAAAAAGGAAAAATCGCATCTTAAACCTTTTTTCATTCAGAGTCATTTACTTTTTTTTACCTTTTGCTTTTGAATTGAAAACAGCGTTTTGCTCCTTGTTCCATTTCAGCTTTTTGGCTGATTCTGCCCCGGACTGATTGGCTTACTGGATAAAAGCTTCTCTTAAATGATGTAATCGTCGTCATTGTCCTTGAAATCATTTCCATTATTTCTTATTTCAACCGCGGTGACATTTACAAACGGTTCAAATTGGAAAGAGCGTCGGAGCGGAGGAAACACCAGCGGCTCCGTGAAAGCCCCACCACGACGCCAAATGTCAAATTGTTTCGCGGAATGTGTTTCACAAGAAGCAGAATAAATTAATCGCGAATGTAATGAAATAATACGGGAAAAAAATATTAAATGTCAGGATTACTGTTATCATTTATGGCTTCTCAAAATGGCCGAGAACAGGAGAACAATTAGAAAATAAAAGAGGATAATAGTGGAGCGTGTTGTGGAGTGCTGGTCCTCCTGTGCGTGCGGGCTGAAGAACCACAACATCCTCACCATGCTCCCACTTCACCTCTTTACCGATGGTTGGTCAGTAACAAGTCCTGTCACGTCACACTTTACCCTTCATTTCAAAAGTGCCTTTCATGCCAGGGCAGCACAATGCGCTTGGCGGATGCAGGGCCGGTCTGCCGGCGGCAACTCTCCGTGCGGTTGTTTAGGGCCCCAGCTGCTCGGGGGGGGTGGGGGGCCACACCGTCAGAGTGGCTTTCTGTCTTGCTCGCGCCTCCCACTCTGCACGGTGTTCAGTCGACTCGCCGGTCGGCTCCTTTCTTCAAATAAAGCCAATAAAAACAGTGTGTTTTTATTTGAGATGTATTTATCTTCCTCCGTCTCCCAACTAAATGAAACAATAAAGCCCTGTGTGGCATGGTTCCCAACACAGGGGGAACTGGTGGGGGGTGTGACCCCCCCTAAATAACACTTGGACCCCCCCAAAAGTGGTGAAAACAACAGGTCGAGGGGTCGACACTTATAAAATGTATACATCCTTCTAACGTCACAATATGTTTCCCATATGTACGCATGGAAGAATCTTGTACTACGATTTCAGACACCCCTGAAGTGGACCGCACCATTACGTTGAGGGTGCGGTCCGCCGCCCAGAGCCATCTTTTTTCCAACCAAAGCAAATAAAAACAGTGTGTTTTTATTGTGGATGTATGTATTTTCTTTTGTTTTCGTATTGAAACCAACAAAAGTATTGTCATTGTATAATTCACACACATGGCCCCCATAAAGGCTCGGCCCGTCCCTGACTGATTATATGATTTGATGATTTGATTTGATATGATTTGATTATAGTTCAGCTTTCAACACCATAGTCCCCACCAGACTGGCTGTCAAGTTGTTGGAGCTAGGATTGAATGCTCCGCTGTGCACCTGGATCCTGGACTTCCTCACAGGCCGCCCCCAGGTGGTCAAGGTGGGGAAGTACATGTCAAGCTCCCTCACCCTGAACACAGGATCCCCCCAGGGCTGCGTCCTCAGCCCCCTACTGTACTCCCTGTACACACATGACTGTGTGGCCAGGTCCAGCTCCAACACCATCATCAAGTTTGCTGACGACACCGTGGTCGTGGGCCTGATCATCGACTGCGATGAGAAGGCCTACCGCGAGGAGGTGGCTGACCTGTCACTCTGGTGCCAGGACAACAGCCTCCACCTGAACGTCAGCAAAACCAAGGAGCTGATTGTGGACTTTAGGCGTGGATCACAATCGAGGACGCACGCGCCCTTGTGGATTAATGGGACTTCTGTCGATAGGGTGAGCAGCTTCAGATATCTGGGAGTCCACATCACAGAGGACTTAACATGGACTGTTCATACAGACACTCTGGTGAGAAAGGCGAGGCAGCGTCTCTACCACCTCAGGCAGCTGAGGAAATTCCGGGTCTCGGTGAGGATCCTCAAGTCCTTCTACTCTGGAGCAGTGGAGAGCATCCTGACAGGCAACATCACTGCCTGGTTTGGGAACTGTACTGCCCAGGACAGGCGGGCCCTGCAGAGGGTGGTGCGTTCAGCTGAACGTACCACTGGAACTACCCTCCCCCCCTTGCAGGAGTTATACACCAGGAGGTGTAGTAGCAGAGCTGCAGGATCATGAAGGATCCTCATCACCCCAACAACGGACTGTTTCAGCTGCTGCGGTCAGGCAAGCGCCTCCGCAGTCACACAGAGAGAACAGAGAGACTGAGACGGAGTTTCTTCCCTCAAGCCATCAGAACTGTCAACGCTGACCTCACCAGGGGTCCTAACTGAGCCATGCACTAGGCTCCACTACCTACTGTACTGTATGTAGCATATTGTACCGCATACTGTGTCACTGTTCAGGGTTGTTCGTGATGTCGTATTGCTGCGCCGTACTGTTGTATACTGTGCTGTATTATCCCAAACACTACCTCACACTATTCACATTCACATGCCACTTTAATTCACATGCCACTTTAAATGCACATATCTGTATATACATAGCCATATTCCTTCAACCTATTCCATTTTATTTCAATTTATTTTTCATTGTATTTTATTCTATATATTTTTTATCTTATTCTATAAGTATTCCACTTACTGTATTACGTTTTAGGAGTCAGTTAGTCGGTCTATTAGAAAGGAATTTTCTACTTTTTATTTTATTTTATTTTTGTACTTTTTCCTAGGACTTATTGTGTGCTATCACCGGGTGCGTTGCATTACATTTCACTGCATATATGTATGGAAGTATGTATATGTATGTTACAAATAAAAATCTTGAATCTTGAATCTTGAATCTTGAATCTTGAATCTTGAATCTTGACTGTGATTGTTGAAAAGATGAAGAAAATCCATATGAAATGGAAATTTTTAGAATGGGCTAAAAACACACGTGACGAGGCTTGATGAGCTGAAACTCAAATGGAAAAATCGAAAATGGAAGCAGACAACGGAGCTCGGGAATGTACACTGCAGGTTTTGAGGGGATGAGAAAATAATTGAACCAAGTCAAGATTTTTGTTTAATAAATGTAGAAAAATGGAAAAACTTAGCTTAATGTGGCTTTATTTTAAAATTAATACAATTTATTTGGCCATGTCTAATTTGGGTCATATCTAAATTTATATGAACTCCAGCTTCTGGTCTAATTTTGAAACAATTAGTTTTCTATCTCCCTTTTTTTTGGGCATTTTCCGCTGAAAACGTATCCTTAAGAAATTTCCATTAGAGTTCAATTTTGCTTTTATTATTTTCATCCGTTACAACATTTCACTTCTTGTTTACATTTTTGCCATCGCTCAGCACTACGTCACCTTTCGTTGCTCTGATTAATTGTAGCTCTATCCAACGCTCTGATTGGCTGTAGCGCTATCCACCGCTCTGATTGGTTGTACCTCTATCAAACGCTCTGTTTGGTTGTAGCTCTATCTAACGCTCTGATTGGCTGTAGCTCTATCCAACGCTCTGATTGGCTGTAGCTCTATCCACCGCTCTGTTTGGTTGTAGCTCTTTCCAACGCTCTGATTGGTTGTAGGTCTGTAACCGTTGGTAACGCCCCATGGAAATCGAAAAAGAGCTGAGAGATTCCAGACTAATACACATTCGGGCATTGGTCTGGTGATGCCAGACTAGACAAAGACAATAACATTTTCAAAACAAAAAGTTTCCTTCCCAGAGGATAGAAAAGAAAACAGTGGAAAACAGGATTATTTCACATTTAAAAATGAGTTTGAAGCGAAAATGACAAAACCAGGAAAATGAGGAGGAGGCTCCGCTGACGGCGCTCTGTCACCTGACGTGTGGTCAGCACAGCGTGACCACACGTCCCGGTTTGTCCAGGACCGTCCCGGTTTCCAGCTGCATGTCCCGAGTCCCGAGATATCTGTAAAACACTAAAATGTCCCTCGCATCCCTCCAGATAAAACGAATAAAAACACTGTGTTTTTATTTTGGATGTATTTTATGTAAGATCCTATGCGTAACGTGGGACCCTTTCTCAGTCACTCTCTTAATCGGCAAAATGGCTGGAGCTGGGCCTGTGCACTTCAGGGTCTGGGTTTGGGGGTTTGAAAATATGGTCACCCTAGGTTAAGATACAATTTATATGTTTTTATATTCCACCTGTTTTTATATATTACTCTTTATTAGTTATGAGATGATAACACCCCCGGATTGAAGGTGCACTGTGTATTGATCCCTCCATTCTCATCGTCATTGAATATCTGTTTTTGGGGTGGTAGAAGATAATAGATTCATGGTGGAAATTCTCTATCCTTTCGTGATGAAAAATTAAATTTTATTATCATTATTTATGGTCATATCATCATTTTATGGTTTAGAGATATGGATTAAGGAAGGAGATTTGATTAAATAAAGAACTTTACAGTTATAATATTCATATGATTAAAACCTGAATCAGAACCAGTTAATTCAGCCAAGTACATTTTCACATACTGTACGAGGGTTTACTGTAAAACTGATTAATCTGTTAAAAAGACAAATACAAAGAAAATAGTAAAAAAAAAAAAATGTTTAGAGTGAAATATACTAAAATATACAAATACATTCAAATACGTTGTTTTAAAAAGCAATCGGATTTTTAACAGCTTTACAGTGTCTTTGTAATATTTGCAATTACAAAACGTTGACAGTGTGACCTGAGCTCTGACATTATATTTGAACATAGGTGATCATTATAAATCCATACTGTGTTACTCCTGTTTACAGGTTTGGTTTCTTGATGGAATTCTCTCGCCGACGAGGAAGACGTGGGTCCTGCCCAAGCTCACCTGAGCTCCAGGAGAGGAACCTGGAACCTCCAAGAATACAATAAACCTGACAGTTAGCTGTACACACTCAAAATATGGCAATATACACTAAAGCTCATGATAAGCGACACATATAACCCAAAAATAACAGAAAAAATAACACGAAATAAAAGATAAAAATGAAAAGGGCTTAAAAATAAATGAAGGGTTATAAAATATACGGCAATAACTTATAAATAAATGACATTAATAGACAGATGAAGATAAATTACAAAAAACTTCGATGACAAGGGCTGATTGGCAGGAAGTACACGGATGGACCGGGTATAAATAGGAATATAGTTTGAATGTAGTTCGAGTTCTTCAGATGTTCTTCCACCTGAGGCTGGGGGACGTTTCCATCAGTGGCAGTCCCAGGACCCATGGTGCTCTGGGAGAGATGTCAATCATTTTGGTCGACGTTGAAGCGGTTTGACCTCACTGAGGCCCCGTCCACAGCCCCTCACTGCTCCGCTGATTCCTCCGATCGGCCAGGAAGTGATTGAGCTTTTTTCTTTTCCTCGCCCCGACGACGGTGCGCGTTTGCGGAACATGCGATCGGACCTGGAAACACGAGCGCCAGGCGCGGTGAACCGGACGCGTCACGCCGGCAGCCTGCATAACGCAGGCGTTCCGGACTCGCCCCCTGTTTGCCAGCGAGCCTTTGATTCTCCCTTTGGCCCAGAGCCGCCTTTTTGTTTGAATCTTGAATACAATGCACCCGGCGCCGTTTGGCCGCCGCCGCCTGCCTCGCCCCTGGGCCAGAACGCACCTCCACGTCCACACTGTCCGGAACTAAATATTTCCTCTGCATTTCGGACCCGCCCACACCAAAAGGGTCTTCCAGGGACGGGAAACGGAGGAGCGAGGAGCGAGGTGGTGTAGTTCTCCGTGTCTCCACCAGGGGGTTAGACGCGTCTCCAGCTTGGGGGACGGCGTCCGTACAGTGTTGTGTCTGAATGTGATGAAGACGCTGCACACGCTGCTCCTCTTCTTCTGTGGTGTTTGACGACGTGGCGTCGCCCCCTGCTGGCCTGGAGGCTGACGTCAGCCTTTGAAATCGTTTTTGCGTTGCAAATTTTTTTTCCTTTAATTGAGGCCTGACGAGGCCTAAGTCCCACTAAACCGCGTGAATCCTTTAACGACGTCTCCGTGCGGCAAGGGGTTGGCAGCCCGCCGTGCACGGTTTGGGACCGGACCAGAACTGAACCGATGAACTGGACCTCCTTGCGCTCGGAACAAGCGGCGGACCGCGCCCGTCTCTAACGAGGTCACGCCAAGACGCAGACTCTTATCAGGCGCTGATTAATAGAGTCCCCGGGACGCTTCGGGGGGGGGGGGATTTAATGAAACGACGCCGCTGCCGTCTCCCCGGTCGGGTGGGGTTTGATAAATGTGGAGGTCGCGGCGCTACGACCTCCGCTATCGCCTCGGCGCTTCGGAGACCGGAGTGAAGTGAAGTGAGGACGTGAAAGTGCACGTGCTCCGGATCTCATTAGAGGCCTCGGCGGCGTGGCGGTGTTAGACGGGATAATCTGCCCCCGTCGCCGCCGCCGCGCGCCCTTTCTTCAATTACACGCGGTTTGGGAAGCCGCTCCCACCTCCCCCTGGGATTACTATCGCCGGCGCCGCTCGCCTCGCTCCGACGCCGAGCCGCCCGCTTGTCATTCCGCAGCCGCGGTCCATCCCCGTCGCCGCGTTTCCAGTCTCCACCCGCACGTAGGACTCAGAGACGCCGCACAAAACACAAACACAAAACAAAGATCGATTCTCATGAAATTGTGTTGGTGGGGTGAGTAAACCGGGGGGAGTACTCAGAGGTTTTACTGAAGTAAATATACAAATACCCTGACACAGAATTGTCAACACAGGGAGCTGGACATACCAGATTGGCATTGCTATTTCAGTGAAAGTATATACTGTCAGCACTTGTTCTTAAATGTCACTTCAAGTATTAAATGCCCTGATATACATATCACTTAATACAACAACAATATATACAAGTACTACAGTCGACTTCCTAAAGTACTACTGAACTGAATCTGATGCTCGTGCATTATAATTCATCCTAAAATACTATAAGTTAATAATGATTTTAATAATGATAAGGTAAATATAAACAACTATAAAGTATTACAGCAGTGACACAATCACACAATCTTAAATCTCCAAAATGGTTCAGTAACAACTGACCTCTGACCTCTGTTGATGAATATGTGTCACGATGAATGGTCTCCAAGTGTAATATTTGACAAAGGGAACCTGTATTGTGAAGTTTACGATGTTTCTGATAATATTCTCATTAAACAAATGAAATAATAGAATAGTATTATTGTATTGATTGCACCATGCACAACAAAACTTACTGTGCAGCTCCTGAAATGGTTCATTTAACGTTACAAACACACACACACACACACACACACAAACACACATATAATAATAATAATAATAAAAAGATAAAAAGATAGAACAAAGTAATAAAAATAAGTGTCATATCAGAAGCCTCTGTTGTACAGTACGATTATTACTTTCTCCAGTAACAAGTAGTGTAATGAATTCCTAATAAAATGTCAGTAATAAAATCACACATACAAAAACATCTGTGATGCACGTGGCCGAGCGGCTGGACGACGGGCGCGGTGACGTTCAGCTGGAAACAGGAGGAAGACGACGCTGAACGTAGAGTTTGTGCTGCTGCGAAGACTCTTCCCGTAAAAACCACGAACCACCTCAAAGCTGCAGCCAATCATCTGCCTCCAATAGCCCAGTGCTGATTGTAGCAAATACTAATCCGCCTCATTGAAATACACTTTCACACACTAAAAATGTGAAACCATCCAGTTGGACGAAAACGCCAAATGGAGATTATCAGGAAAAAGGTTTCGGTGGCTTCGCCGGCAGGACACAGTGTGAGGGATGGAGTGCAAGCGACTTCGTCTGTCGCCGCGGCGACAACAACGCAGCGCCCCCCCCCCCCCGACGCCGGCGCCGCTGGAATCTGATTCCTTTGGCCCCTGCGGAGGATTCTCTTCCAGCCGCTCTTATCTCGGCGTCGGCGCCGGCTCCGTGTTTCGACGCCAGCTGTGCGACGCCCACGCTTTTGGGGGAATCCTCCGGCGGCGGCGGCAGCGTCGCAGGGGGGGGGGGAGGGGCGGGGCACCGATGTACTTCCATGCGACCCGGAGGCCGAGGAGCAGATGCTTCATTAGCCGGTCCGCGCGCTGCCAGGGCCCCGCTACACGGAGATGCAAATGAGCGCTCGCGGCTGGCGGAGCGACAGGATTAACACGGAGCTTCGCAGGATCCACTGGCTGCGCTGCAAAATGTCTGTATCATCACCGCTACAGCTGCAGCGCTTCGTCCAATAACACGTGTTCCCTGGCGGCAGCCCCGGGTCTTTTGTTTGCCGCTTTTTTTTTTCCCCGCTCAAGCCCTTGAATCTCTGGTCGTGGACGGCGTCAGGTGGACGACGCCTTTTCCTTTGCAGCCTCCGCTGTGGCGCGTGGGGAGTTGTTATCTTTCTGCTGTGTGCTGCAATGATTCCTTTTGGGGTCTGCGCCGTCTTCCCCCCGACGTGCACCCCCAAAGTTTAACTTTTCAGAAAATATTTTTAATATCTAATGTCTTTATCTATTTTTTTGTTATAAAAAATATATAGTGAAGATAATTTATAATCAAAAATATCTTCTTTCAATTTTGTCTCATTTGTGTTTATTTTGTGAATCTTATTTCCTGCTCTGGGTGCCATACCGCCGTTCAATGGAGGGGGCGTAGCTTGAGTGCAGACGCAAAGCACAGGTGGAGTCAGGTTCAGGAAAGTCAGGAAAGAGGACGTGTCTCCATTACGCACGGCGCCTTTTTTGTTTAGCTCAAGGAGGAAACGGAGTAAAATAAAATCCATATAAAATAAAACACACAATGTTTTTATTTCTTGAATTGGGAGCAAGGGGGCGCGGGGACGCGCAGCGGAGCTGGGACGGCTCCCTCCCCGTGACGCATTTACCCTTCAGTGGTCTTAGATCTTCTGACGGTGTTGATCACTCGCTGAGGTTTTTTTTGGGGCGCTCCCCTCGGGACGGCGCCTGCAGGAAGCGCCGCCCCTGGGTGGAGTCGTAGTCACTTACCCACACAGCATATGCAAACACTGACCCGGATTTTTGATTTGAAATAACATGACGGTGTCAGAAATGCAGAGTAAAATGTACAGATACTTGCTCTGAAATGTATGAAAGTAATTATGCTCCATTACTTTAGAACTTTAAAAGCTGATTCAAGCTCAACTTCTAACAAATTCTTTTGATCGTACGTTTAAAGACCTCGGCTCCATCGGCCAAACTGACCCTGGTGATCACCACAGACACCACAACGCACTCGGACGGAATCCAACGCGGATTCTCAAAAGTCTTCCTGCGAGCGGCGACGGCGGGAATTCACAGGAGTTCAAGGCACGACTCCTCCCACTCTGGCGCTGACGCCTCCGCTCCATTTTTTTTTTCCCGGACTCGGCGAGCGCCGCCCTCCGCCCGCCCCGCCCTTCATCCTCCTCTTCGTCCTCCCCCCGTCGGCCCCGTGACGCAGCGGCCGACGGGACCCGCTCGGGTTTATTTTCTTTGTTTATCTGGCGACTCGCGGCGTTCACCTCGGTAACATTATTACTTTCCCAGTGGCGGCGCTCCGGTGTTTACTTTCTGAACCGGGAGGGGGGGGGGCTATCGAAACCCCCCCCAAAAAAACACCTTTCCACTCCCGTACGCCCGGCTTTTATTCCGCTTCCGAGAAGCCGCTGATGAACGGGGATGAGTAGCAAGCGTCCTCGCTCGGGAGCGCGTGACACGGGGAGCGGCGGACGACCGCGCCGCCAGAGATTTCTGGTTTCTTCCCATTGTGTCCAAGTCCATGTTTTTAATCTTCTTTTGAAGCTGCAGTGTCAGCTCGCCTCCCGCTGGGGCTGCTTTTCCTTTTCTCTTTTCCTTTTTTTTAATTTTTGCTCACCGAGCCGGACGCGGCGGGTCAGCGCCGAGGTCGACGCGAGCCCCCGGATCCTCTCTCGGTTGCATAGCGACCGCCCCCCCGATGTCAAACCCGACGCTTTTAGAAAGCGTGACCTCGTGCATCAGCGTAAACAAGTCCCTTCAGCGCCGGCCGCCGCCATTGGAAGCAGAACATTCCATCACGCTGGAGGAAGTCGAAATTGAAAGGCGGGTCAGAGCGGGGGAGCGCGCGCGTCCTCCGCTCCATCCTGAAGGTCAATGGGTTCATCGCGGCCGCGGGCGAAGGCGTCGTCCCTCAGCCCGACAAAAACACGCCGGAGCCAGTCGGCTGACGGAGGAACGGAACATCCACTCCGGGAGGACTCAGGGTTTTCTTTGTGTCCGTCCCTGTTTTCCGTGTTGTGGGCATTCCAGCCAAGGCCACGCGGCGCCGCAGCAGTCTGACTTTGCAGATTGCAAGTGATGTTTTTAAAGGTCGCCCGTTTGGGTGTAGCCGCGGTGAAAACACTGCGGCACAGCAGTGGGGGCGGGGGGGGGGGGGGGGGCTCCGAGTCCAGGACAAACGCGACACGTATGGTGGAGGTTAATACTCCTGACGGTGCCACAAATGGGACGTTCAAATGCAGAGGGCAAATTTCATCGTACTTGTACAATTACAATAAAGATATTCAATTAAAATATTCCACTCAATAAAAACAGTGAATTCAACAATAAAAGGGCAGATTGTGCATTTGTCCTCTATTACTTGCATCGAACTCCTGATGGAGCGATGGAGCGTAAGCGGTTGAAGGCTGCAGCAACCTACCAAGGACTACATGGGGTGAGGTAGAAAACGAAAAATATGAAACATCACAGCAGTCGGCCAGTAAAGCACCTGGGCTTCAATCGAACCGACGGCCTTTTAATTTTGATTTCCGCCGCCCGCGAAGCCAAGTGTGGCCTCGGGAATGTAGGCGACAGGAAATGGAGGGAGAGGCGGTACAGCGGTCTGCAGACAGGTACCGCTTCGCCTCTACAGGCGGGGAAGTGCAAATTCAATTATTTATTTGTGTCTGCAGCCCGCAGGCCTGGCTGCACAATCTAAATGGTAATGGCACCCCTATTTATTTGCGAGGTGAATGCTAGCAGTGGTGTTATATTGGCATCTTGTGAGCGGAGCCCTTCACCAGCACATCATCATTACCCACACCATTCACCAGCATCAATATGTGCAGCTAAGTGGCAGGAATGCACAAGCAGCGCACGCTGTGTGCTGGGAGATGGCGTGAAGCCATTAAAAATAACAATCAAAAGGTTTTTCAATGTGTTTTATTGACAGATGCAGGAAAAAAAAATTGCCTGGGTGATGATAATAAACCGTATGCATTAAACCTTGAAAAATCTCCGCCTTCTCCATCCTCAAATCTGGCGTGCGTCCTTGGTGACGACACACTACACCTATTATACATAGAAATATACAGTATTCATCACTGCGCTGCGCTGTGGATTTTAATTTTAAAATACTGAATTACTGAAAAAATACAATTATCGGGATGTATAATTTATCCAATGTTATCCGTACGCATATTATTTTACACATATGTATTCATTCTGTACAGAAATATCCCAACTATATTTACACCTCCACCCAGCAGCAATTAATCCCTGTTACAGCTCTGTGCGTACAACACATGTAGTATATTCTGTTTTTTAGCTTGTTTTTTTCTTCTTCTTGTGATTGTTAAGCTTTTTGAATCCCTTGTACAGGAAAATGGACCTGGTCATTCCCATTCTGAAAACACGTAGCTGTGTAGTTTATATTCACAAGATATACACAATAGTTTAAATTCAGGTTTATGACATGTCATTCCCATGTTGTTAAAGCTCAGAAGCCCCCTCCCTCCATGGACGTCCTCTCTGCTGCTTTACCTTCATTCTCACACGGTGCTTGGAGTGTTTTTCTGCAGCAGATTCCAGGCTGCCAAGCCGCTCTTCTGGCTCCACCTTCCATCAGCCTTGTGTATGAAGGGGCAGAGCGGTGGCCACGCGCTGCTCTGCAATTTTCGCCCGGCAGCAGTAAATTGCTTTCATTTTGGCTGGATTCCCACTTTGTTATCATGTGAAACGGTCTCTGATTATTCTCGCCACGGATCGATATATATTGTCAAGCTTGTGGCTCAAAAGCCCCGAGCAGGAAAATCAGCTGTGAGACGTCGTGCCTGTCGTGGGCGAAGACCAGAACTCCCAGATGGATTCTCATGTTGAGTTCTGTTTTTAAGCGTGTTGACATGTTGACGACCAACATGGCAAAGGACGCTGTGGTGTGGGGGTGGTGTGGTTTTAAGCAGCCACACCTGTCTTGGGCCTAAGTAATTGGGCCGGGATCAGAGGTGGCTGTACGCCTGTTGCTCGTCAGAGCAATCAACGAGCAATGGGTAAAACCACCATCCACACACACACACACAGGAGGAGCCCTTATCATGACATGTGTCCATCTTCTCTGGGCTTGCTCCACCTAGCCCACACTCTTCAATAAACTGGTACGTCAACACCATCACCTGTGTGTCCGCGTCGGAGGGCCCTGACAACGCCGCTGGGGCGTGGCAGGCGGATCTGCCACGGACGCCTGTGACGACCGTGTTCCCTCTGGGTGCTTCATATCATATCACAATCAACAGATCTGAGTGTTGAGCTTCCAAACAAGCACCCGCTGGTGGAACACAAATGAAAATAAACTCGATTGAAGGATTTCTTACGTCCTTGAAGTAACGCAACTCAGAGCTCTGTTATTCTATCAAATACCGATGGAAGGTTCGACTCAGCTTGAGATTCGATTCTTGATGAATCACTTTTTCTCCGACTCTTTGCTCATTTGGTTCAGTTGGTGCAATGCACGTGAGTGAAGAAAGAGCCGGTTCCACTCTGAACTAGGGATAGAATTCTCAAACCGCAAACTGCGGATCCAAACAATTGTGAACTTAAGCAGGCTGCTGGGCTCCTGACTGCTGGGCTCCTGGCTGCTGGGCTCCTGGCTGCTGGGCTCCTGGCTGCTGGGCTCCTGACTGCTGGGCTCCTGGCTGCTGGGCTCCTGGCTGCTGGGCTCCTGGCTGCTGGGCTCCCTTGCTGCCGGGCTCCTGGCTGCACTCATAAACAAAATGAATGGACGACTCCCGACTCCTCAGCCTTTAAAAAAAAAAACATTGAAACTGCACCATGTGAGTAGTCCAATTCAGATATGGTCTGAATTCATATGGGACCCCATATGGGACCCCTTCCCAATCCTACGTCTTCCAGGTTCTCTCTGGCGGGCGACCGCACGTCCGTTTAAACGCGACGCCTCGGCTGGTGAACGCGGCTTCGGCCGACTCAGTCAACACGGATTCGCTGTTTTTCCAGTTTGATTCCCAATGGCAGCGTCATAAACCACCGCGGCGCCAACGCAGGACAGCTGGCGCGTGGGCCGCGTGCGGTGCGGTTCGATGGCAGGGTGTCGGGGAGGGTGCCGGGGAGGTGTCGGGGAGGCAGGTGTCCTTCTGGTGTCCCTGTTATTAGCGAGTGGTATTTGTTTGTGAAAACCAATCATCAAGGATAACAGGCGGTAATGGCTGTTGTCTCAGCATAATGGTAGTTTAGAAGCGGCGGGGGGGGGGGGTTTATCTCTTTGGAGATTGTCTCCGCCCGCCGAGCGCTACGGAGCAGGTCGCCCATCGCGCTCGTTGTCGTCCAATTAGACGCGTTTGCGGAGGAAGAAAAGCACTCACCTGAAAAATCTATTCATAAATTTCCAATACCCGGCTTTAATCATAAGGATCGGGGTAAAGCTAATGTGCGAGGCGCCAAGAGACTCCTTCCTCCTGGGCGAGGCGGCCAATCGGGACGCAGCATCAGCTCCTCAGGTAATAGGTAAGAGAGGGGGGGGGGTGACTGTGTTTAGCTCATTAAGAATGAAAAACCCAAAAAGCCCCTGACGGAGAGGACGGCAGCAGAGAGGGGGGGGTTGGGAGAGTGAGCGAGAGAAACACATGAGGAAAGAGGGAGGGAGGGCGAGAGAGAGAGAGAGAGAGGGAGGAAGCGAGAGGGGGAGAAACGGGGGAGGAGAGAGGGAAGCGCAGATGAAGGAAGAGACAGCGAGAGAGAGAGAGAGAGGGAGAGAGAGAGAGAGATGTGGAGAAAAGAGAGGGGCGGGAAACATGTATAGAAAGGGGTGAGAGGGGGGGAGGAGGGGGCGGTGGGAGAGCAACTGATAGAGAAGGAGAGAGAGATGAAAGAGGGAGGTAGAGCGGGTGCAGACCCTCAGGGCTCAAATAAAATATACAAAATAATATAAAATAATAAAACTGAATAATGTTAAATAATAAAACTAAATAATATGAACATGATCACATCACAGAGACGCAGCGTTGCAGCCTTTGCTTTGTGGTGGTTTCATGTTTTTTATTTTGTTCCTTTGTTGTTTTTTTTTCTGTTGTTTTCGCCCAAAATGGCCCCAAATTGGGAAACCGGCCGCCGCCGCGCGTGGGGGGGGCGGTCTCTCTGAGTCCTAAGCAGCCGCTAATGGAGCCCTCGAGGGGCCGGGGGGAGGGCGGCGTCTCCTCGCTTTGATCCCGACAGAAAGATGGCGGCTTCCCAAAGAGACACTTGTTTGATCCTTTCTTTAGCCCGTGGAAGGCGAGCGGGGGGATCCACGGGCCCGGTACCCCACCCACCCACGCCCACCGCCGTCCGGCCCGCCGCGCCGTCCCTGCCCCCACCGCCGTGATTGGCAGGCAGCAGTTGAATTGCGTCCGTGCAGGAAACGGAGGCGGTTGTTTTGGAGTCTGACGGGAGGTGAACAGGGGGAGTGTGGAGACACCGGCTCACAATGAACCATGATGAACCATGAATTTAGGTTTTGTTCACAATGGTCCGAGACAATGGAATCAGAAAGTTTGAAACGGCTCCGGAATACAAAGGGTTAAAGTACATAAATAGACCTGGATATACTTTTGAGATACATACTAGATGTTACAGCCGCACAAAACAATAGGCATAAATTATTATTAATAATAATAATAATAATAATAATAATAATAATAATAATAATAATAATTACTTACTAACGCAAGTTAATTTTCGAAGTTAACATCAAACGCCACATCAGCTCCACCGATCTGTCATCTGAACAAGCGTTACTACTAAACCAAGCAACCGGGCCTCTGCGCAACACTGCGATTGCGAATGAGCACCCAGAGATGAAGCAGGATAACGTGGCTTCATGATGTCACAAAGCTCCCGTTGCACAAACTAATCAGGTACGACAACGTTCTTCAATTTACGGTTAATTTGCAACGGTTTTTCACTAATTCCTGCTGCAAATGGAGATGGATGTGGATAAAACTTGCGCCACAGGACGTCTGAAACGCCCCGGTTCAAACGAGACCTCAACCATGTATATAGTTTCAATAAATACATTAAAATGTGTTTCATCGTATGATATATAATATACATAAATTCATTAAAATGTGTTTATGTATATTATATATAATTTCAATAAATACATTAAAATGTTTTTATTCATATCATACATAAATACATTAAAATGTGTCTATTCTTATTATATAATACACATAAATACATTAAATATGTTTAATCATATTATATTATATGCATAAATAGATGAAAATGTGTTTCATCATATTATATATAATATACAGAAATACATTAAAATGTGTTTATTTATATGATACATACATTAATTATATTGTGTTTCATCATATTTTATATAATATGCATGAAGAGATTTGAATGTATATGTGACTAACTGACTATGAATAAACACATTTTAATGTATTTATGTATATTATATAATATGAACAAATACATTCAAATCTCTTTATGCATATCATATATAATATGATGAAACACATTTTAATGTATTTATTTTTGATATGAATAAACACATTTTAATGTATTTATTTAAATTATATATAATATACAACCTTTTTTATCTCGGACGTGTTTGGATTAAAACTGTAAAATCTAAAATCTGGGACTGGACTCCTCCAGTCCTTCTTTTACTCCTCTTCTCCTCCTCCACTTCTCCTCCTCTTCTCCTCCTTCACTTCTCCTCCTCTTCTCCTCCTTCACTTCTCCTCCACTTCTCCTCCTTCACTTCTCCTCCACTTCTCCTCCTCTTCTCCTCCTCCTCTTCTTTTCCATCTCCTCCGCTGCTTCTACCTGTTTTCCCACATTTCACTGCATTGTCTCGTCAAACATTTGAGTCTTTGTTCGAAGAGACGACGATGAACACGTGTCAAATTGGGTCAAACTGCGTCGCTCCCTCCTTTCCTCCGTCCTCCCTCCTTTCCTCCGTCCTCCCTCCTTTCCTCCGTCCTCCCTCCTTTCCTCCCTCCTCCCTCCTTTCCTCCGTCCTCCCTCCTTTCCTCCATCCTCCCTCCTTTCCTTCGTCCTCCCTCCTTTCCTCCTTCCTCCCTCCTTTCCTCCGTCCTCCCTCCTTTCCTCCTTCCTCCCTCCTTTTCCTTCTTTCTTCCTCCCTTCCTCCTTCCTCCCTCCTTTTCTCCCTTCTCCGTCCGTTCCTTCCTTCCTTTCTTCCTTCCTTCCGCCATTTCGACTTTCACAGCCACAATAATGCGGTAATTTGTAATAATCACGATGATAATAATAATAGCGATTGTTGAGCGTCTGAAGAATGTTAGCGACGGCCGTAATCTCTCGAACGGCTGCACTTAACAGCACATCGCTGTATTAATTGAAAAGGAAAATAGCCGCTCTACGTATATGTTCCCTTCACGTGAAGCGCGACAGCAGTGAGCGTGAACAGGGAGTGTTCAGGGGAGATAAGGTGCCGAGTCGCTTCTTGCCTCTTATCAGTTTCCTCAGCAGCCTGAGTACTGCCACAGCTCCACCGGGAATCCACAATAACAACTGAAATGTGTTTTTTTATGTATTTATATATTTCATTTCTTTTTTCCAACCTTCCTTTTCCCGCAGATGGATTGGGAGGATCTTCAGCGTATGAAAGCCGCTGCCAAGTTGGAGCGTTAAATGCTATCCGGTCGCGTTCAGCCAGGCAGAACTCGGAAATTAAACTAAAGTAGGAACGCGGTTAACTCTGCCGGCGTCACCGAGATGAACGCGCATAAGTGGCCCTCCGGCCGCTCGCCTCTTCCCCCCGGGCCCCAGCTCCTTTTCCTATCTGCCCCGAACACAGCGGTCGTATCGAGGATCTCATGAAGGGCGGGAGCGCCGGCCATCTCAGGTCACTGCCGCTCGCCCAGCCGCAGCCCGGTGAACGTGAGCGGGTCCGGCCGTTCCGACGGAATCGCCAAATCACTGCTGGCGGAGGAGCAGACGTTGGAGGACGATGTCGTGGCATTGCGTTGGAAATGGAGCTTTCTAGATAAGGGGCGGCGGCTTTCACGACAACGAGTTGTTGGTGAGGTCGTACATGGACACTGGACTCGTTTGGACTCGGGGACTTGGAACGACGTCTTTTCGAACGACGGGTTCTGTCCTTTCAGCTTCCTTTACATTCTGTCATTTGTGACACAGTGCAGTCGATAGGGTCATTTGGTGGCTTTTGACTTTTTTTTGCATCATTTGAAAGTGAAGGATCAGAGCTTCAAAACAAGGTGTCACTTGTAGAAATTGAGAAAATATTTTTAAAGCTATGACTTTTCAATGACAAGGGTGTGGAAAACTGTGTTTCTGAGATAATCACCCTCAAAGTTTTCCCCACACCAAGTTCCATCATTCAGCCAGCTCCCAGAATGCAAATGGCTTGGAGGACCAACAAAGCCACATGGCTAATTGTCACATGGCCACTTGACCCCCTGCTGAATGGGGACTTGATACCGGACTGAATGGGGCAATCTCTGCATTGTTCTTGTGTTTTGAGGGAATGTTGAACAGCGTCATCGACACACAACGTCTTTTGTTTTTAAAAAACCTTTATTCAACAGTAAGAATACATGTTTTAAAAAAGTGGAATTATTAGGAGTTTAAAAGTGCAAACAACACAACAAAATGTACAGTCTGTCAATGATATTAATCTCTGTATATCAGCCTCAGTGTTGGAGTTATAATGTGGGCTAACCCCAACCCTACCCCAGCTACACTCTGAGAGCCTGATTGGGGCCTCTTTTCATTTTCTTTCGGCCCCTGGCTGCATTTGCAGGTAAACTTGAGAGTCTTGGTCATTACTACTTGTTCATAATCTGCATCGCCAAACTCAACAGACTTCATCACGTCATCAACTTCTTCCGTTGTAACAACAACGGGTGTGTCGTCGGTCTCCTCCGGTGGTTCTTGAAAATATTCTGTTTCACTGTCACATTCAGGTTGAAATCCGCTGTTTGAAATGTTCTCCAAGTCCGGGATAACGCCACTATCAGATTCAACAGCGCTGTCGGAGAACTGACTTTCATCGCAGAAAATGTCCAGTACACTGATGTGGATATATCGCACTATATCGCACTGGTCAGATTAAGGTCTACGATACGATTTACATCAAGGGATGGTAGCTCAGGCGGTGGAGCTGGTGGTCTAGTAATCTAAAGGTTGCTGGTTTGATCCCAGGCTCCTCCTGCTAGCATGCTGTAGTGTCCTTGAGCAAGACGCTTAACCCCTCATTGCTCCTGATGGCTGCGTCCGTCGCTGTTTGAACAATTGTAAGTCGCTTTGGATAAAGGCGTCTGATAAATGTAATGTAACATCTTCCTCCACCCACTTCTCCTAATCCATGGAAACTAAGGTTACCGAAGAGCCTAGACTTTTTTACGGAACTGACATCAGCGTGACTTCTTTGTTGGTATATGTTGGTTTACACCCCCCTCCGCAATGACGTCTGTGTGTGTAAAATATGTAATATTTAAAGGTTGACCTCTATCTGACGTCACATCACATGGAATATGGAGGAATGATCTTCACCTGGACTCTCGCTTTAAAGGAAACCATCGATCGGCGTTGTTCAGCGCTGTTCAGTGTCTCGGTAACTGAACTGTGTTTCCCTATGTCATCTAACGGGAATATTGAACTCCACAGTTCAACATTTTTCTACTGTGTATAAATCAAACTGGGTTTTGAAAATATGTTGAGAGAAAATAAAACCACAAAGGAACACGAATCTGGAAAAATCTCATTTTCCTTCAATAAAGGTTTTCAACGTATTTGGCTGCTCCTGGCCATTTTAGAAATGCGTGAGATAGAGGGTTTTGCTGCGGTGCGTCACATATAGATGAAATGAATGGTGAGAAAGAAGGGTAGATGGGTTCAGAGGAAACACTTCGGTCAAGGAAGGAGGGAAGAAATGAAGGACAGAAGGGAAGGAGGGACGGAGATACGGAAGAAAGGAAGGGAAGGAGATAAGGGGGGGAAGGATAGAAGGGAAGGCGGGAAGGAGGGAAGGAGGGAGGAAAGGAGTGAAGGGCTTGATTGGTTGTAGGTCTATCCAATGCTCTGATTGGTTCTTCTTCTTCTTCCTCTTCTTCTTCTTCACATTTTCTAAGGATACAGTTAATTCTCTACACTGAATGTGACAACACGACATTATGGAAAATAACTGTTTGGAAAATCACAACGCAGCGATTCTGCAATGTATTGCACTTCCTGAAATCTTGTCTGTATAATGCTCTCCCTCTCCCTCTCTCTTTCTCTCTCTCTCTCTCTCTCTCTCGTCCATCTCTCTCTCTCTCTCTCTCTCTCTCTCTCTCTCTCGTCCATCTCTCTCTCTCTCTCCCTCTCCCTCACTCTCTCTCTTTCTCTCTCTCTCTCTCTCGTCCATCTCTCTCTCTCTCTCCCTCCATCTCTCTCTCTCTCTCTCTCTCTCGTCCATCTCTCTCTCTCTCTCCCTCTCCCTCACTCTCTCGTCCATCTCTCTCTCTCTCTCTCGTCCATCTCTCTCTCTCTCTCCCTCCATCTCTCTCTCTCTCTCTCTCTCTCGTCCATCTCTCTCTCTCTCTCTTTCTCTCTCTCTCTCTCATCCCACTCTCTCTCTCTCTCTCTCTCTCTCTTTCTCTCTCCCTCCATCTCTCTCTCTCTCTCTCGTCCATCTCTCTCTCTCTCTCTCTTTCTCTCTCCCTCCATCTCTCTCTCTCTCTCTCGTCCATCTCTCTCTCTCTCTCTCGTCCATCTCTCTCTCTCTCTCGTCCATCTCTCTCTCTCTCTCTCGTCCATCTCTCTCTCTCTCTCTCGTCCATCTCTATCTCTCTCTCTCCCTCCATCTCTCTCTGTTTTTCTCTTTCAGTCTCTGTTTATTCTTTCTTTTCCTCTGTGCACTTAGAGACACTGATAATGGTGTTGAATCAGAGCTACAAGCAACTGGCAACACAGCAAAAAAAACAATATCACAAAGAAAAAAGAGCAATAAATACATAAATTCTAGGGATGACGACATTGTTTTTTATATACCGATACCGATACTGATACGGGTACTGATACAGATACAGATACTGATACGTATACTGATATCGATACCGATACCGATACCGACACTGAAACCAATACGATACTGATACCGATACAGATACCGATACTGATACCGATACAGATACCGATACTGATACGGATACTGATACCGATATAGATACTGATACCGACACTGAAACCAATACGATACTGATACCGATACAGATACTGATACTGACATCGATACAGATACTGATACTGACACTGAAACCAATACGATACTGATACCGATACTAATACTGATACTGATACCGCAGCATTAAGTGTTTGCTGATTCTGATCCGATGTATTTTTGTCTCTAACAACGACCAAGCTGCTCATTGGCTTATGATAGCATCTAAAGAGATAACCACGCTCAAACTGTTCTCCCCAAAGAGAGAAATACAAAGCCCACAACCAGACTGGTAACATAATGCTGCTTCCTTTAATTTAGCTACTCTTTAAAATAAAATGGAACAGTTGAAAGCAGCTTCAAAAAATTTCAACATCACGTAAAGTCAACAAAACTCTTTAATTAGGAACATTAAGGAAATAACAATCTGCAACAAAGTGCTTGATCATGTTTGCCGTTGAAATTTCCAGCAAATGATCCTGCAACAGGGTGAGAATAGTGAAAAATCCTTCAAAAGTAATTATCTTATAAAAACACATTGAAAACATACAGTATGCATGTGTCTTAAGATATACATCCGAAATATCTTATTTCACAACGTCTGCTGTTCCCTTTGAAAACGCTCTTAATTGACCTAAAATAAATATTTATGTTAAACTAAAACAGTTAAAGAAATATTTCTCACGAGCTGAATAACAATGAATACTATACTGAATAGTTTACTATAATATATTGAATAATATGCCCACATTTACAGGTCGGTCAGTTTATCTGAAAATAAAAGGATGATTTATTGTGTACACTTTACACTTGTAGATGTTTCTTCGCTGTTAAGGTTTGATTATTCATTCATCATTATAATTGTTATATTTCATATTTCATTGTTCTGCAGTTTCACCCTGGAGCAGCAGCAGAAGCCTCATGTGCAGGTTACTTTACGAGCCTCTTATTCAAACTCTTTATGTCACCAAACCCACGACACGCCCACCGCGCTGCTTCACAGCGGCCGTTAAAGAGCGCAGTGCCTTTTATGGACGCCGTCACGCGTCCGCTGTATTTTTTAACAGCCGACATGGGGATTAAATATTAAATGTACCTTTAAAAATTAGAAATATATCGGCCGCACCTGGGAAGACATTAGTATGGAACGCAGGGGCCACTGCGTCCTTCTGTCCCTGGTGGACGGAGCAGGACGGGGCGGGGCAGCTTGCTAATGTATACGGTGGGGTCACGTCCGGCTGGCGAGTATAATAAGCAAAATGGAATCAAATTTTGAAAGTGGGACCAGATCAGGGCCAGAAGCCCCCCCCCCCAAGATCAGGTAAGTAATACAATGACGTGACCTTGACCAGAGACGGCGCTGCGCTCCGGCTGCTCTGCCAGAGGTCGCTCCAAGGTCGTTGGGCCTTTAAGCCACTGTGTAATTCACCGGGCACCGCAATGGACGCGATCGACGCGATATTCACCGGGCGGCCGTTCGGCCGTCGCCACATGGAGCCCGGCGGCGCTTCCTGGGCGCACAATCCCCCCGAAGAAACAAGTAAAAAAAAAAAACAACAACAACAACAAAGAAAAAACAGTGAAAGGAAAGCGAGTCGGCACAGGAGTGAAGCGAAGCGCCGCAGCAGCCGCCGTGAACGCAGCGGTGGATCCAGACGGAGCCGGAACAAAGACCCTGCACCGGGCGTCGGGAGGCGGCTGCACACTGCCATCCAGAGGTCACCGCGGTAACGGCAGGGAGGGTGGGCCGGGATGGCGGCGGGCGTGGTGCAAACAGGCGGCGGCGGCGGCGCTTGTGGCCGACGTTCGGGGAGGTTGTGCGGTGTTGTGGGGGGGGGGGAGCTCAACTTCTGTCTTTCTCTTTCGTTTCGGGTGGAGAGGCCACGCCTGTCCCCTCCTGGCGGGAGGCGCGGGGACAGACGTGGCCTCTCCACCCGAAACGCTGATTCTGCCTCCGCACGTAATCCCCCGCTGATCCTATTTAGTGGGAAGATGTGATGCGATCCAAAAAAGGAGGAAATGTGTCGGACAAAAGAGGGGAGGAGAGAGAGAGAGAGAGAGAGAGAGAGAGAGGGAGAGAGACAGAGAGAGAGAGACAGAGAGAGAGAGAGGGAGGGGGAGAGAGAGAGAGAGAGAGAGAGACAGAGAGAGAGAGACAGAGAGAGAGAGAGAGAGGGAGAGAGAGAGGGAGCAGAGCGGAGACGAGCGACAGGAACCGGGAAACGTCTGAAGGTTGTTCCCGTAAATGTCACATTTCAAAGTTCCTGATGTTGAGCGGCGTTCCTTTGTCCGCCCCCCCAACCCGCCAGACACCCCCCCCCCCCACTTGGTTTTTAAGCTCCACGCACTGTTTCACTTTCTCTCTTTGGCTCACGCTCACTTCATCCTCTTGAAAAAAGCCCCCCCCCCCCGATGTTTGGTAAATGACCCCCTGCTGACGTCAGCATTTGAAAGGGTTTTGGGGAAGGAGGGTGAAGAGACACAATTTGTTACAGATTCCTTTGCAATTAAGGCTTTGACTTCCAAAATGCTAGAGGTCGACTCCTGCTGCTCCTGCTGCTCCTGCTGCTCCTGCTGCTCCTGCTGCTCCGGTGCAAACCTCCCTCTCCCTCCCTGTGAGACCAGGTTAGTCGTGCTCGGGCGGCGGTGACGGTGAAATGGCAGCTAATTATACTGAAGGAAAAGGCTCCGACGGACTCAGACTGACAGGAATTAGAAACAAAGGCAGCGAGGAGGAGACGGGGCTGCATTCCTCTGTTCCACACACACACACACACACACACACACACGCACACACACATACACACACACATACACATATACACACACACACATGCACGCACGCACACACACACACACACACTCACCGAGTCTAGATCCAGGAGCGTCGGGTGGAGGCAGGGTGAGGATGGAGGTTCATCCACTCGAGAGGAAACACCGTTTGCCGGCAGAGGGAAATATTCCTAGATTCCTTTCAAAAGTTTTCTATTGTTTATGACTTTATTTTTATTTGACTGTGAAAAAAAAGATAGATATATATATACATATATATATATAAAATTATCTTTGATAATTTTATTTTTTTGTATTATTTTCCTTTTTAATTAATTTTATTATTTTATATATATTTTATTCGTTTTTTGTATATATCTATCTATCTCATAATATAAGATCATATTATTTTGATTTGAATCAATTACCGTAATTTTTTTCATATTTCTAATCACACACAATGTATTGAAATATAGCGACGAGGCCCATCAACACACCAAAGGGTTGATTACAGTATAAAATCATAAAATACAATATACCCAAACCATTATCTGGATGGGGCCAAAACAAAATGTCCTACAATTAAATTAATTTCATCCATTTCATCCATTTCATCCATTTAATCATTTGCAGGTAAAATAGGACTGCCCCGCCCACAACTTATCTTTAATTCATTTCGATTTACGTTTTGTGGTTTTCACAACGATGTGAGCGTGACGGCGCCGGTTCGCCGTCCCCAGAGGCCATCTTTTCGCCATTCCCGTGTGACTGTGTTTCCGTGGCCGTGTGCTTCTCAGCGAGCCCCCTGCTGTGAGTGACTAGAACTACAGTTCAAAAATAACAGTCAACAAGGCTCCGTCTGCCCGGGACGGCAGATGTTTCCTCGGGAGCGGCTCCCGTCGCCCTGGGCCAAACGAGGAAGCCGCACGCCGGCCGCGTGTGGTTTTCTCAGCGGCCGCGTCCTCCACCTCTTCCTGCTCTCACGGGGTTGTCTCGCTGCCTCGCCCTCCGCCCGCCGTGCACACTGCACCACCCTAAAAAAAAATGAGCAAAGCACCAAACTCTGCGGTAAACGTGATGACCCACAAGAGCACGGATGCAAATGCACACGCACGTGGTGCATGCATGTGTTTGTGTGCACATATACTGTGTGTGTGTGTGTGTGTGTGTGTGTGTGTGTGCGTGTGTGTGTGTGTGTGTGTGTGTGTGTGTGTGTGTTGCAGGGTGATGTGTGTGTGTGTGTGTGTGTGTGTGTGTGTGTGTGTGTGTGTGTGTGTGTTGCAGGTTGGTGTGTGTGTGTGTGTGTTGCAGGGTGATGTGTGTGTGTGTGTGTTTGTGTGTGTGTGTGTGTGTGTGTTGCAGGTTGGTGTGTGTGTGTGTGTGTGTGTGTGTGTTGCAGGTTGGTGTGTGTGTGTGTGTTGCAGGGTGATGTGTGTGTGTGTGTGTTGCAGGGTGATGTGTGTGTGTGTGTTGCAGTATGCATCTCATGCATGATTGCATTTCCACCACTGCACATGCATAAATACATATAAATAAGAAGAGTAAGTAAGTTGTGGAAACAGGATACTGTAACAGTGTGCAGTAATAACATGCAACGATAGTGCTCATAAATATTCTGGAGTAGTTGACGTGTGTACAGTCACATTGTATATATGAATTTATATAAAGAGCTGATGTTGAAGTTACATAGAAAATGTCCTGATGAGCAACAACTTCATCTTCCGTCCGTGTCCCAAATAACAGCAAAGAAAATAAATTGTAAAAGGGAAGAAAGAAATAAAGACGGAAAAAAACAGCGGCCGCGGTGGACTTGTTTGTCCTTTTTGTGTCAGTGGTCTCACACACGTCAGGAGCGGGTGGAGAGCGGGTGGAGAGCGGGCGGAGGTTTGGTGTTAACATGGAGAAGGGTTGTCAGGTCGGAGGGCGTAAGGGGACAGACGGACCCACGTGTTGCTCCCCTCCTCCTCCGTCCTCGTGTCCTGTTGTCATCACCTTATGGCTCACGAGGCGAACGCTACACACACACACACACGTACACACACACACACACACACACACACACACACACAGCTACACACCGTGGTGTTGTGTGTCAGCCGGCATCTTGTGGCAGGTTTCACGTCTGGTCCCCGTGCGCTTTGGAACAAGTGGGTCGACAGTGCGCGGCCAAGCAGGATCCTGCCCTCGCCACCGCTTCTCGGAGCGCCGACCCGCCGCCACCTGCCATCAATGCCAACCTATTCTGGGAGCCTGCGGGGCCCAAGCGTTTTCCTCCAGAGCAGAACATATCACCCCGGTGCGTGGAAATGTGAGGAAGTACGGCTCAACAGAAAAAAAATCAATGAATCCATTCAACCCTCTGACCCACCTTGTCCGTGATGGATTATTTGAATACGTCTTTTTTTATGTCCATTCCAAAGTAAATAATTTTCACAATTTGTAGAACGCTCAAATACACACAGACACACGAACACACAGAATCTAAAAACATAATTTCTTGCAGGACAAAAAACAAATCAATATTGCCATCACAGCTTTGTGTTGCCAGGCGCTGTTATTCAAGTCTCTCTGACAGAGTGTGATTATCTTAGAAGCTCTCGTAAAGGGGCTGAGATGAAAGGCGGCCTGATTGTGTGTGCCTTCGCTGCCCTGCGCCGAATGAGTTCTTTGGCCAGCTTTGCAAAACCATCTTCGCAGAATCATCTTTGCGGCCGTAAGCGGCTCAGAGTCTCCTCCAAATATCTGTTTCCACTGGAAGGAAAGCTCCAGGGTTTTGAAAGAAGAAACAGAAGAAACAGTCTTTAATTGTCACACCACACTACAACACATGCTTGCACACACACACACGCTTGATGGTGCTGGTGAAATGGCTCCTCTGCATTGAACCATCCTGGCTTGTCCTTCCTCCGGGGGCACAGCCAGGAGCAGTGGGCAGCGTACGTGGACGCGCCCGGGGACCAGGTGATAAGTGTCCATCGCTGGTCAGACCATGATGGTGCATGTTTTTGGTGGGGGTCCTTACTGACGTGAGGTGGAGGAAACCCCATGTGAGCACGGGGAGAACATGCAAACTCCACACAGAAAGGCTCCTGTTTTTTGGAAGATAACCCGCCGGAGCACGGTGCCAACAGCGCCCCAGGCGGGAATCGAACCCAGGACCTTCTTGCTGTGAGGCAGCAGTGCAATGCACTGCGCCACCGTGCCACACACAAGCGAGAGGGTAATGCAGCTGCTGCCAAGCGCAGGCTGCAACACAACCTCACCACGCGGCACTTGCTGTGGGTCCGACCTGTGGAACCGATAAATGAATAATTAAAAATGAAGGCAACGGTGAATTCCTGGTCCAGAAGGTCCTGCCGTGTTTTACCTCCAACCCAGAGGTCAGGGCAGGATCGCAAATCCAGACTCCGGGGAGAACCTTCTGGTCGATGACCATAGTTCCGTCGGACCTCTGGTTAGCCTTTACACAACATCTCGGTTTCTCAGAAATCGAATAAAAAAATCAGTTGTCTGTGTGTCAGGTAAGGACAAATTATCGTCGTTGTTGTTATTATTATTGGATTGGTAGTAGTAGTATTATCATTGTTGTCATTATAATTGTTGTTATTAATTGTTGTAGTTATATCATTATCCTCATTATTTTTAATGTTATTATTATTATTATTATTATTATTATTATTATTATTATTATTATTATTACCAAGGGGCGGAAGCCCTCTCATTTTTGTTAATGAAAAACTGACATCAGTAGTATATGGATCTCATGGATTACAGACAAGATGAATACAATGTTTTATCCTGACCGGTCCATTACTGTGGAATGTTTTTGTAAAAAGAAATGTGTTTTTTGTCATCTGCGCAACGTGCGCGCATGCGCAAAAGGCAGTGCAAACAGGTCACATGATAGCATTGCAGACTGGTGGTTATTATATGGATCTGATGAACCCACAGTCGGCTGTTTTTTTCTTACAAAAGAACCTGCAGGTGTGATGTAACTGACCTTCTTGTTTGGGATAAATTATTTTTATTTGGTGCCATTCCTCATTTTAGTAAAATTTAATTTATATGTATGTAGGCTGAGGAAAACTGAATTTGTGTGAAAGGATCCTATTTTTATTCAAGGATTTATATTTATATTTATATATTTATAAAATACATGATTATTTTGATAATGATATTTACAGTAAGATGCTTTATGACATCATCATATTATTTACTATAAATGTACAGGTTCTGATTCAGAATGTACCTTGGACCGTGTCCAGTGTACTGTGTAGACTCCTTCACTCTGTAGTGGTTAGAGAGTACAAACTTTACCTTTACATGTATATTTATGTACTTTCTTACCTGGTGGATGTCTGTGGATCTGTTAGATTGATATTTTATCTCCGTGGTGCTCAATACTTTGCCGGATTCATGAAAAATACGAAAAACATTGATCCACAAAAACTCATGACCACGTCAAGTCAAATCCACTGGAATGTATGACTGAGTGATGCGTTCAAGATCCAGCGAGGCATCGGAAAAATAGAAGCTGTCATATGGTAGTGTGAGTAGTGATATTACTCACAGAAGTACCACAACGTTTTTGGTAGTTCATGGAAATGTAACTAACAAAAAATGTATTCAAGTAAAAAAGTCACCACCAAAATAATATAAGTTCCACTTCTATTGTTAATCCCCATAATCAAATAAAGCTCCATAAATACATCATTATTGATGCACACGAGACCCAACGTCACCTCCCGTCTCTGAGGCTGCACATGCACTTACACACAACAAGGTAAGTTATAACAATGACAAGATTTGGTTAAAAGTGAAAAATAAACGGTTGTTTTATAGAAACTTCATGAATAAACAGTTTCCTGCAGATAAACGTAGCAGATTTAAATGAAAAGACAAAGTGTTAAGTGTTGAGTACTTCCATAATAATTCTAATAACAAATGAATGTTAAAGTTCATTCCAATACAGACAAGTCATCTATTAAACTGAATTTTACAATTGTAGATTATTAACATTATTACATAGTAATAACATCTAATATATATTTATTCTATTTATAAAATATAATGTATTTATTATAATTGTAATGCAAAGTAATTACAAAGTTTGTTTTTGTTCTTGTTCCAGATGACAAAAAATAAAACAATAAAGGAGCAATTGTCCAATTGTCCAAAAATCCAGTCCTCAAGGTCAGTCCATGTTGCTTGGTCCAGACATAAGTCCACGATGTTTGTAACTTTTGTAACTGAAGCATTGAAGTTTGAAGTATGAAGCATTTCACAGGAACCAAAAAGCTGTAATTCATACCTAAAACAAATAAATTGGACCCTGTGTATGCCTGCAGCTATAGTTATTATTATTTTCATTATTATTATTATCACCGTCATTATTCTGCTCATTATTTTGCTCGTTGTTGTTATGATCATGGTTGTTGTTATAGTGTATCCTGTGCCAGGAGGCTGTGCAGGCACGACTCTGCTTGTGGAAGTGAAGGATTCCTCAGAGAGTTCCTCCTGACAAAGCGCAGGTGGGACCATCAATCCAGCTCCTGTTTACTCGGCCACGTCCAGATGTTCCAGCTGCGGCAGCGTCGGTCCTGCTCCACTTAACTGCCAACGCCGGCTTCACCAAGAAGCATCAGAGGAGGACAGCCCCAGGTTCAGAAAGTGAAAGTCCTGTCGTGTTGTTCTTGACCTCTGAGTCTGTACCTGGTAGGTAAATCCAGACCGTTGACTCCAAACACTGAGCAGGGCTTTCACCTTCTAGACCTGGAAGTTTCACTACCGGTCATTAAAGTGGGGTCGTGATCCTGGGGTTGACGCGGTGGATCCAGGAAGGTCTCGCTGAGGCCGGACAACACTTGTGGTTCACGGCGGTCGAAACGCTGATCCAGTGCAGTGTGCTCCGTCCAGGGTCTGTTTTGCTCTCGCTCCCTCAGCTCAGAGCCCGTGTTTTCCAATCTGCGCTGATCCCGCCGGCGTGCCGTGCATCCCGATGCCTGCGGAGGGACGCGCTGGGGCCCCTCAGAACGAGGAGAGGGAGAAAAAAAAACTTGTCTGAGAATTGGAGAGAACATTCGCGATGCCACTTCTGGAACCCGTAGCCGCCCGTCGTCTTTACGGTAAATGTTTTCCAATCAGACGGTAAAGTTCTCGACTGGTGTTTACTACGAAGCTGTAAATGTCTGGATGTACTTGGGCGCCTGGTGCTCAAGGTTCCGTTCCCTCTCGCTGTAATTTAATTACGTTGGACCTTGGCTTCGCCCACACAGAGCGACCCGACGGGACGGAGCGACAGATGGCTCATAAATCATGGAGGAGCTGCTCAGCGCCGGGGAGGCCTTCCTCTGGAGAGGCTGCCAGCTCGACTGGAGATATGCTGGCTGACTGGCCGGCTGTCTGGGTGACTGACTGACTGGATCTCTGACTAACTCGAGCATCAGAGCGAGGCCGCCCTACTGGAGAGGCTGGCATCTCTACCGGACATATGTTGGCTGGATGACTGGCTGACTGACTGGAAGACTGACTGGCTGGAGCATCAGAGCGAGGCCGTCCTACTGGAGAGGCTGGCATCTCTACCGGACATATGTTGGCTGGATGACTGGCTGACTGACTGGAAGACTGACTGGCTGGAGCATCAGAGCGAGGCCGTCCTACTGGAGAGGCTGGCATCTCTACTGGAGATATGTTGGCTGACTGGCTGGGTGACTGGACGACTGACTGGAAGACTGACTGACTGGATTTCTGACTGACTGTCGGGAGCATCAGAGCGAGGCCGTCCTACTGGAGAGGCTGCCAGCTCTACTGGAGATATGTTGGCTGACTGGCTGGGTGACTGGACGACTGGCGGACTGACTGGGTTGCTGGATGACTGACCGACTGTCTGGAGTGTCAGAGCGAGGCCGTCCCCTGGAGACCCTGCCATCTCTACTGGAGATATAATGACTGGATGACTGGCTGACTGACTACCTGGATTTCTGACCGACTGTCTGGAGTGTCTGAGCGAGGCCATCCCCGCGAGAGGCTGCCAGCTCTACTGGTTGTATGTTGGTTGGTTGGCTGCCTGGCTGGATGGCTGACTGACCGACTCATTGAAACTAAAAGTTAGATCCTTCACTGACTGAGGTGACATGACACAGCTTCTTATCTCTCTGCGATGATAATGATAATAATAATAATAATGATAATAATGATAATAACAGTAATAATAGTACAAATGTAATGATGATAATAGTTATAATTTTTTGATAATAATAATAATAGTAATAATAGTAACAATGTAATGATAATAATAGTAATAATGTTTTGATAATAATAGTAATAATGTTTTGATAATAATAGTAATAATGTTTTGATAATAATAGTGAAAATGTAATGATAATAATAGTGATAATGAAATGATAATAATTGTAATAATAGTAATAATGTTTTGATAATAATAGTAATAATGTTTTGATAATAATAGTGAAAATGTAATGATAATAATAGTGATAATGAAATGATAATAATTGTAATAATAGTAATAATGTTTTGATAATAATAGTGAAAATGTAATGATAATAATAGTGATAATGAAATGATAATAATTGTAATAATAGTAATAATGTTTTGATAATAATAGTCATAATGTTTTGATAATAATAGTGATAATGTAATGATAATAAACCACAGAGGGGAGGTTTCACTGAGGATATTCATGGCTGAAGGAGATTCATGACCAGTCTCGTTATTCATATCGCGCACGACGCCGTGTTGTCGTTGAAAATTATTTGACCGGCAAAGATGATGATGTTTCCATAACTTTTGCCGGACGTGGGACATTAGCAGCCACTTAACACCCAAGGACAAACGGATCGATATACCTGAAGCTCCGACCCTGGATATCACCAGCCCCTAAGCACCTGAATTTCATTTCACAAGCCTGGAGACCGGTCTGGATTTAGTGGCTTTCTGTCGGTGTAATTACAGCAGACACGTAGCTGCGATATAGATTTCACAAGTTCAACTTCAAGTTCACCAATAGAGGCGCAACTAAATACCAACGCTGGCTGGCTCGACTTTTTCTTTCATTTAAAGGTTTATTGGGAGAAAATAAGCGATAGATCTTTGAATCTATGTGATGGAAAAGGGTCACTGCACCAACGCCACAGTTAGCTTTGTTATGGGGTGACCGGCGGGCGGAGGAGGCCAGGACCTCGCTGACGTCCGTGTTTCCTTACAATCGCATCATGTTGAATTGGAGGTGACTTTGATTTGATTCGGTTTCTGCCTGAGTCGGGCGGAGCGCTCCGTCCTCCACCAGCAAAACATTCATTCCTAATGTTCCAGTTTGTCAACAGGTTTCCTTGCAGGCTGCTCACGCTGCTTACAGTGGTTTTTTTCGTCCAATGAAACCCACAGTTTTTCCTGCAATGGTTTTGATTTGCGCCGTGGGCAGGTCGGCCGGTTCCGATGGCTTCTGCGGGGAGTTAATCAAGACGCCAAAGCTAAAGTTAATTGCTCCTGATCTGCTATTCACCCGTTTCCTGACTGATTACCGACTGATTGCGGACTGAATGCGGAGTAAAGAGCTGAAAAGAAGCGGAGGCAATCACTTGAAAAGACGAGTGTGAGGTGCATCCATCCAGCGCCGGCTGAGAGACCGAGCGCCGCCTCCTCCACGCCGAGCACAAAGCCTCCTGATGCAGCGCCGCGCGCCGCGGCCTGATAAACGTGCTCCTTCCAATGTGGTTCTAATTGACGTTGTTCTCTTCTCTCCTGGGACGTGGCTGCCGAGCAGGAGGAGATGACCCCTCGGCCTCCTGTCCCACACCTTCCTTTCCTGCGACTCAAAGCGATCCTGCTCTCTTCAGGACCAATGACACACAAGCAACTGCAATCACTCGCAGACGCCACGCCGCACGGGATGGGGTTATCATTATGGGATATATAATAACATATACTAGCATCATGGTATGAGTGCAGTTCTCAGCTTATTCTTCCATCCAAAAGATGGGATTTGAACTTGAAACGATGTGTAACCTGGTAAAAGGCTCTGTAACAACACACTGGGTGGGTTTTGTCGTTTGAAGACCTTTGAGTTTCAGGGATAAAAATGACTTCAAAGGAATGTGAAAGGAATGTGTTGATAAATCTCCTCCTTCAGGGAAACAAATTTCCCTTTGGGGATTAAAGTACCTTTATCTTATCTTATCTTCAACCGTCAGAAGGAATTTAAATCAGCAACTTCATAGAAAGCCAGAGAACCAAGATGCATCACAAAGACCCTCAAACACACACCTAAGCTGGAAAACTCCCCTGGAAAACTGTCCCTCATCTGGAATATTGTCCTGGAAAACTGCCCCTCATCTGGAAATCTATCCTGGATAACTGTCCCTCATCTGGAATGATGTCCTGGAAAACTGTCCCTCATCTGGAATGATGTCCTGGAAAACTGTCCCTCATCTGGAAATCTATCCTGGAAAATTGTCCCTCATCTGGAAATCTATCCTGGAAAACTGTCCCTCATCTGGAATGATGTCCTGGAAAACTGTCCCTCATCTGGAATATTGTCCTTTAAAACTGTCCTGGAAAAAGAAACATTGTAGCCTTTCCAGGTCTCGTTGCGTTTTCCAGGTCATGGCTTGGCTGCGTTACGGACACTGGAGCATCGTGTTTTTCCGGTTTTCCTTCGTGGGAACGAGGAACAGGAAGCAGCTCCATTTCCATCCCAGACGGAGGAAAAGCACCGACGTCCGTCAGCGGATGAATAAAACACCCAGCGACCTTGTGGGTGGAATCGACTCCTCCTCCGATCGATGTTTCGACCCCGGGATCCATATTTACCTTGATATGGAAGCCGCAGCTCTGGACGTTCACAATCAAAGCACATCGCTCTGCTCGATATTTTTTCTTTCACTCCGCGCTGGGAAAAATACATCTGAAATATTCGGCGTTAACTGAAGTTGAAGCCGATGTCGCCGGCGCTTCCAAGCGGCGTGCGAGCTGCGTGGAATGTTAATGTGTGTCTACTAAACACAGCGCCATCGTCCCTCTGACGGAGGCTCTCGCTAAAAAGATCCAAAACTGTTTGTTTGGAGATTGTTGTTCACTTGTTAATGACACCAGCACTCACACACGCACGCACACACACACACACACACACACACACACACACACAGACAAAGGTATCTGCAGCGTCTGCGTTGGGAATGCTGTTGCACCCATCTCGAATTCTAAAATAGGCACATCAAATTCTCCCGGCACCGCGGCTTATTATGTTGAATGATGAATGTGGAATGGAATAAATTGCAGAATGAAAAGGCGCGTGAGGTGATCTGACACGGAGAGAACCCTGCATATGCTCCGTTGACACCTTAAAAACTGCTCTAAAATAAGTGCTCCGGTCCGGGGGATACGGCTGGGAGACGCTCTGCCACCGCTCAAGGTTCTCACCGTCAGACCATGAACGGAAGGTCTGTCGGACAGGTTCTGTGTGCGCTTGGAAGAAACAGAAACTGACTTTCATCGAAGTCTTTGAAAAGTCCACCAACTTTTTTGCAGAATGTCTACTGCCCTGACAGAAAAAACAACCATTGTACCATTTCCTCTGAGCTCCATTTCTGCTCGCTGAAGGCGCAGTAATACTGTAACGCTGCGTAACGCCGGGTAACGCTGTGTAACGCCAGGTAACGCCAGGAAACGCCGGGGAAAGCCGCATAACGTTGGGTAATGCTGCGTAACGCCGGGTAACGCTGCGTAACGCCAGGTAACGCCAGGAAACGCCGGGGAAAGCCGCATAACGTTGGGTAATGCTGCGTAACGCCGGGTAACGCTGCGTAACGCCAGGTAACGCCAGGAAACGCCGGGGAAAGCCGCATAACGTTGGGTAATGCTGCGTAACGCCAGGTAACGCTGCGTAACACCGGGTAACGCTGTGTAACGCCAGGTAACGCCAGGAAACGCCGGGGAAAGCCGCATAACGTTGGGTAATGCTGCGTAACGCCGGGTAACGCTGCATAACGCCAGGTAACGCCAGGAAACGCCGGGGAAAGCCGCATACGTTGGGTAATGCTGCGTAACGCCGGGTAACGCTGCGTAACGCCGGGTAACCCTGCGTAACGCCGGGTAACGCCGGGAAACGCCGGGGAAAGCCGCATAACGTTGGGTAATGCTGCGTAACGCCGGGTAACGCTGCATAACGCCGGGTAACGCTGGGTAACGCTGGGTAATGCCGGGTAACACCGGGTAGCGCCGCATAACATTGGGTAATGCCGCGTAACACCTTGTAACGCCGCGTAACGCCGGGTAACGCCAGGCGACGCCGGGTAACGCTGCGTAACGCCGGGTAACGCCAGGCGACGCCGGGTAACGCTGCGTAACGCCGGGTAACGCCGCGTAACGCCGGGTAACGCCAGGCGACGCCGGGTAACGCTGCGCAATGCTGGGTAACGCTGCCAAAGTGGGAGTGGTGGTTGGACCCCGGGCTCCAACCGGTGCCGGGCGGCCGCTCTTCTTCTCTCCAGGTCCTGTTTCTCGCCGCCTGCTCCTCGGTGGCTCTCGACTCGAGGGGGAAGGTGCCATGGGCTCAAGGCGTTTGATGTTTATTTGGTATTCCTGCTTTTCGTTCCTTTCATGGAAAGTACAATTTGTCACGAGAAACGTTTGATTCTGGATGGGAACGGGTGGATGTTGGACAATGGCACTGGATGGTTTTTCTTGAGGATCTGAATCACCTCCATCGTGAGTGCTGCCGCTGCCCTCGTGCCGATTCCTCCGTGCACCAGCGTTTCCGCCCAAAATGCGTCCGCCATGCGGCAGCCTGGGCTCCGCCCCCTCCCATGCACGGAGAGAGAGGTCCTTTGTGGATGAGTCTTCCTCTTCTTCCTCTTCTTCCTCTTCTTCTCCTTCTTCTCGTCCTTCTGTCTTCATTCGTGGTAATTGAAACCTTTTCAATCCAACGCTCCAGTGAACCTGCTCCACGTCCGCTCTGTTTCCGCCGCCTGAGCCGGATTCTTTGGCGACGGTGATTCCACGCGTCACATGCAAAGCTCCGCTCAGAGCCCAGGAATAGAAATGTGTGACATTTAACTTATTATCTGGCTTGAAATGTTTCTCATTTGCGCCGGCTCACACCGGGAGTGACCGGGGACGCGCACGGTTCCCCAGTTTGTTTCTGTCAACCACAAACAGTGAAACACAAGTTAAAGGAACATTACACCATTTTCCTGCCTCGCTTCACGTCAACCCCGACGACGTGAAACGAGGGCTTCCCCCGCTTCACCTCCAGCGTAGTGTCCCTTCACTTTCACTATTGATCCACGTCACGGATTTGCGTTACGTTAAACTCCGCCCAAAGGCGTAGCGGTAGCTTTAGTTCTCCACTCAATTTCACACTGGAACACTCCGACTCGGTGTTAACCTGTACCGTTTTTGTTTTTTGCAGCAGAAATGTATTTTGTCATAAAATCAATCCATCCAGTGGCGATTGGACATTAAACACGGGATCACCTTGTTAATTTCCATCACCATGTTCAGATCACCATCTCCATTTTTTTTCTGCTCCATTCCTCGAGTGGTGGGGGGCGGGGGGGTTTGTGGTGCTAAGGAACTTATTCTCCTACAGCGAGTAGGAAAATCAGACCGGCAACCCTATCTGCCTGCTGGTGGGCTCTCCGCAGGGGGGACTTGAGGCACTTCACCGCTCCGCTGTCGTTCTTCAGGAGCGACCGGCGGCATCCGGTCCCACGCCAAGGTTTCTGTGTTTTGAAGAGCGTTTGTGCTGCGTGTGCACTCCTGTCTGCGCTGCCAGGGCGCCGCCCAATTAAAAGCTGTACTATTGTGTTATTCAGCAAAGCCAATTGGGCGTCGACGGGCCGGTTTCCCAGATGGTGGGACTGTTTTTAATGAAGCGCAGGGAAGGATGTGAGCGCCGCAATCCCACTCTAATGGTCTCGTGTGGCAAAATAAACACTGACGAGGCCGTGCGGCGCCTTGCTCTGGTTGACGCAGCCCAGGGTCTCTGCGCCGGGCCCGCTTCCTTTCCCTTTCTCCATTTGAATACATGAGAATCTGTCAAGTGATCTGACGCGAAGTTGATGCAATAACAAAGTGTCCGTGAACTCAGAGTGTAACTATTATTTGTGCAAGGTGCGCGGCATTGAATGAACCCTCTCGTATTTCCTGTTTCCTAGACGGAAACAGGAATTATAGACAAGAAACAGGAAAATAGAGATGCGAAAGAGGAAGTAAGAGATTTCAAACAGAAAATAAGAGACCAGAAACAGGAAATTGCATCGCTTCCTACTAAGGACCTGCTGCAGCCGACTTAACGCCCTGCCGCAACGGAATAAAGTGCTTTAATGTCAAACTTCAGAACATGTTTTAAAATATACACTCAGACATGAGCGTGAGCTTCCTGTTTTCAAAAAGGGGATTTAACGTTGTTTCTAAGCTGAGGCCGTTTGCCCCATAGGAATGCATGGAAGCCACAGCAGAGCACTTCAGCAGCTTGTATTACACAGTTAGAAATGATGGAAACCAACATTTTAAAAACAGGAATCGTATCCTTCAGAGCAATTTAGATGAACAGAAACTTGTCGTGTTTCATTATATTCAATCCTCTCACGTTACATTTAATTCTATTTCCTGCTTAATTGGAGCCGTGGAGATATTAAGTTAAATGTTTTTCATTACTGTACCATTTGTCACTAGTGGTAATAAGTATTGTATGCTGCTTAATGAGGATTCAATTAAGGCAAGAACCTACAGTATCCCCCTTTTAAAAGTACTTTCTTCTCTCTCTCTCTCTCTCTCTCTTTCCTTGCATCCCGCATCCTTCCATCCAGAGCTCCATCATCAGCATCCATCCCAGCAGCTCCTTCAGGACTGCGCGGCAGGACCAGATGTTTGGTGTCCCCCGCGGAGACGCATTAAGACAGGTCCACGCCGTGCCAAGGACCCCCCACGCTGGAGACCAGATGGTCTTGTCCGTCCGTCCGTCCGTCCGTCTGTCCCTCCAGGGGCCACGGGGCATTTGAATCTAATCAGCATCCAAGTCGCTGACCGGGCGCCGGGGTCCGTCGCCTCCCCTCGCTGCTGCGGTCCCCGCCGCCCGCCCGGAGCGAGCGCTAATCGCTCATTAACAGTCTGCAACAGCGGCGCTGGGCGGACGGAGGCTGCCGCCCGGGGGGAACGGATGTGTCATCATCTGGACTCCTTCATCATCTTCATCACCTCTAATGTCTGAGGTCTCAGCAGAGAGCGGCTGAACAGACGATTAGCCTGAAAAGCTCCAGAATCTGGAAAAAATACAATAGCCAAACATTTAAAAATATAAATCTGAAATAGATAATAAATACATGTGATTCTATGCACAGAATACGTTTAGTTAAGAGGCGATATCTGTGGTTAAGTGATTTGGATGCTCGTATGTTTGTTGTTCATAGTCTGCGATGAAAGAGCGGTGCCCAGCAGATGGATGCAGGGGAGGTGGAGAGAGTGCAGCAAGCAAGCAAACAAGCAGCAAGACAGGTCGGGCAGGAGGGCCTGGCTGCTTCAATAGGCAGGCCCATATAAGGGCGTGGAAGCATGTGGCGTCAAGTTGTCTGACAGAACTAGCTCCACAAGCTACGCCTCATTTAGACGAAATTCAACAACAATAACAAGCACATGGCTATGCAGAAGCAGCCTATGTACATGTAGCATGAGTATGAAAAATAGAATAATGAAAAAATATGTATTTGCTCATTTTAAACACGCTTTTGGAATTTAACAAAGATATTTTCAAGAATCTTCTTCTTCTTTGGGCTGCTCCCGTTAGGGGTGGCCACAGCAGATCATCTGCCTCCAACACCTTGTGTTCTCCTCATCTTACTCCCTGACACCACCCGCCTGCATGTCCTCCCTCACCACACCCATCAAGCTTCTCTTTGCCTTCCTCTTTTCCTCTTGCCTGGCAGCTCCACCCTCAGCCTCCTCCTCCCAATGTAACTCTCATCTCTCCTCCACACGTGTCCAAACCATCTCAATCTGGCCTCTCTCACTTTTCCACCAAACTGTCCAATCTGAGCTGTGCCTCTCATGTCCTCCTTCTTAATCCTGTCCGTCCTTGTCCCTCCCAATGAAAACCTCAACGTCCTCAACTCTGCCGCCTCCACTTCAGCCACCTGCCTTTTAGTCGGTGCCACCGCCTCTAAACCGTACAACATGGCTGCTCTCACTACCGTCCTGTACACCTTCCCCTTCTTGCTGGAACCCTTCTGTCATAAATCACTCCGGACACTCTTCTCCGCCCGCTCCACCCTGCCTGTAAAAACGAGTGCAGCAATGTTGTTTCATAAAAAGAAAGATGCGAGCTGAAATTCTTCTGCCCTGGCTACACGTGTGCGTGCGTAGCTATGCAGCGAGCTAAAGACAGCGGCTGACTTCAGTTGTTTTTAATGCAAGCCGTGTGAAGCCTCGAGGGAGGCAAAAAGGAGGCGAATGGAAGGAGGTGCCACAATGCCGCCTTCCCCAAATGTCAGCTCCCGATGTTGGGTTGGGATGTCACGGCGTCGCCGACCGGGAGAAGAGCCGAGGGGCAGACCGTGCAGATCAAGGTCCAGTAGGTGGCACCATACTCCACTTTCTGTGCGACGCGGAATATTTTGTCTGTTTGATTTAGGAGACCAGAACAGAAATTGTCAGGCCCCCAGCGCCGAAGGAGCTGCAGCCACGAGGCGTCGTCCGCTCAGTTCGGGGACGAGACCAAAAAAATAAATAAACAAAAAACAAAAAAATAAATTACTGGTCTCACAGTGTGAACTCAGGCAGCTCGACCGAGGGCAACGCAGCGAGTTTGGGTTCGAAGAGTGAAGATGAAGTGCAGGGTCGGGACCAACGGCCTCAGCTGACCGGCTCCACCGGCTCCACCGGCTCCACCGAGTGCTTCACAATGCCCCCCCCACCCCACTCCCTCTCTCTCTCCCCCCACACCCACTCCCTCTCTCTGTTCTCTCCCTCTCTCTGTTCTCTCTCTCTCTCTGTTCTCTCCGTCCCTCCGCTGCTTGTTATTCATGCTTTGGGGGAAGCCTGGACTCTGCAGCTCAAAGTGTTTGGGTTTTTGTTCGACTGGAATGGAGCGACGAGGACGCGGTGCAGAGCGACCGAGATGAGAAAAGCAGGAATTCAGGAAGCCAAGTGTATTCCATATATATATATATATATATATATATATATATATATATATATATATATATATATATGTATATGTATATATATTGTATATAGTTTAGTGTATACACAATGTCAATACATTAGGAAATCATGTTTTTCTATAGAATCTGGTGATAGGTTTTCATATATATCTTCAACCATATGACATCATATTTATGTTGTGTGTGTATCAGAGCTGATCTTCTTTGACCAGGAGAAAACATATCATTTTTAATAAAGAATTGCAGGTGTCCCCTTCAATTTAAACTCCAGGATCCTCTCCAGGTTCCTCTCCAGGTTCTAGGTTCCTCTCCAGGTTCCAGGTTCCTCTCCAGGTTCCAGGTTCCTCTCCCTCTGAGATCCAGGACCTTGGCTCTCATCATCGTTAGAACTTCACCTTCAATTTAAATTCCATTACCGGCCGTGGCACATTCCAAATACTGCCGGGGCCTATTAATTACCAGAGTGTGGATCCGGGGGAAAGGTGAATGTGCAATTACAGAATTAAATCACGGCCCCGTTTAACTTGTCGGTCCTGACAGAAATAATTTGGGTGAATTATTAAATGGCGGCTTCTGGCTTCTTCATTGTGCGGCGAAGTTTCCGCTCCGAAGAATCAAAGCAACATCGTCGCCGTCCTCCGACGAAAAAATAAAATGAAATAAAACCTTCCGTGTTGCTCTCGGATTCCAGAGTTTTACACTCTGTTTGGTTGTGTGGGCTCAGAAAAAAGAAACGCCTGTTTTACTGATTGTTTTTTATTTAAGAAGACATTCAATAAAGATAAAAGTAAGAAGAAGTACAAAGAAATATTAAAAAAAAAATGAAACATTAATTTGACAAATTTTTCAGCAAGAAATAAATGTCAGACGCGGAGCGGGAAGGAGTTTTATGAATGCAATGGGAAGCATTTGGCATCGTTCCTCTTGTTGAAGAGAAGTTTTCTTATTTTCTAATAAAGTCAAAACCGACATTAGTAACTAAAACTCATTCTCTAATTCAAACACTTCTAACTCTTTGTCGCATTTCTACCTATTGAGTTTATTCCCTGATTGACCCCTGGTGTGCATCAGCTGTTCCACATTATCATCAAATCTGATATTTTCACAATTATCATCATTGTATTTATAATTGCTTCTTCACGGTCATGCCAATAAATCCTGGTTGCACTGGATTCAAATCGGTTTTGAATTTGAAACAGTGGCCGTGAAGTCAAGAGTTCAAAGGGAATTCTAGAAACACTGAAGTCGGTTTGACAACGGCACACGTTATAAATATATGATTTTGTCCTCATGTGTCTTAATGTTCCTGATGTGATTTAAAGCTTCACTTCCCTGTAAAACCCTTTTTCTTGATTTTTTTTCTATATTATTATATTGTATTGTATTGTTAAAAAGCGCCTAAAGCCACCTGACCGTCCTCCACGCACAGGCGCCAATCTCACTAATCAGCGGTAATTCAACAATTTGCCAAATGGCCGACCGGACACAATGGTTGGAGTTTCGGTCTCCATGACGACCAGCTGTCTATAATTAGCAAATCAAGTTGCAGGGCGCTTGTGGGCGGTTCGAGGAGGCGGCACGTCGAGTTGAAGAGCGCCAGCGGCCGGATCAGACCGGACCCCATCGCCTCGGAATGATGTCGGTGCTGCTGGTCGTGTGGCTGAGGTACTTTCCTGCTCCAGCTTTGTGGTGAGGTGTTTGCGCGGTGGAGGGTCTTCTCACCATGTGCTCGCCTTTCGCAGTGCCTTTGTGCTGGGGAGTGTGTCGGCGGGGGGGGTGTACTGCTCCAAAACAGCGAGAGGTGACGTCCTGTTTAAAGAGCAGCGATTACCCTGCGCGGTGTAATTATCTCCAACAAAGGGCTGAACCGCGCTTGTCCTAACGCTCTCCTGTTGGCATTGTGTTTGTTCTGCTGCAGCTCGAGCAGCTGCTCTGGGGCTGGATTACCCGGGAGGCCACGGGGCTCCCGACCTCCACGGGCCGGGTCATTACCATCCGCCCGACCCCCCTGCCGTGTCGACCGGACCCGGCCTGCCTGCTGGGCGCTACGTGGCGTACGGTGGCCAGGGCCCACCGAGTGTGAATGCCCAGGGGCCCCTGGAGTCCGCCCCGCTCCTCCTGAACCACCGCGTAGTGCAGCGCAAACTACCACTGAGCCTTCCCGGAGGGCTGCCTGGGCCTGACCTCCAGTCCAATTTGGAGCAGGTCGAGCGTGTCGGCCCCTCGGCCCCGCGCCGCCATGACCTCGTGCAAGCCCTCCCCCAAAGTCACCACCACAAACCGTTGGGCTCGTTTGTCCTCCAACACAAGAAGCTTGCGTTGAAACCTTCCCCCGGGATGGCCGTCGGCGCGCACGACGCCGTCCCCGACGTCGGTGCTGTGTCCTGGTCCGGCGGGCGCCGGACTGTCCACCCGGACCTCCTGGCCGACCGTTCCTTCTCCAGAAAAGGCTGGCAACGGGCTCCGCAACGGGGCCGACGTCAGTTCTTAAGACGCCAGAGAGACAGGCCGGCGTGGGGGAACCTCCCCTGGAAGCGAAACACGAAGGCTCCATCTTGATAAATAAAAACAATTTGAATTGTGTCACGTGATGCTCATCTGTTGGGAAGCACCAAGTAGAAAATGTTTCCCTGGCCCTCACGTGGGGGCTTGGTGTTGCCACACTGCCGCCTGCTGGGGGAGGCTGGCACCGCTGCTGTCGGCTCATCAGGCTGATGGGCGCAGGTGCTGCAACGTGGAAGGTCGAGCCTCCGACGGATCCTGTAATCTGTGGAGGTCGTGCTGCGAGCGGCTGCAACTCTCTCAAAGTGTCGGGCCTCAGAGCTTTCCAGCAGAAGCCAAATTAATGGATCAATTTGGGTGTGAGAGCTGCGATCAAGCGTGGCCCACACAGAGACCCGACCATACATCAATTACCGCCCTCTGAAGTGGGCGTGGGGCGTATTATTCAGCCGCCTTATCAATAGAACAGGGCGGCTCCTCCACCCGTCAGCCGCTGCTTTCATGCCCCTCCCGGCGGGGGGCGCTGCGGAGGCGGAGCGGGGACACAGAAGGTCGGCGTGATGGGGACATTAATCAGATGTGAACAGTCACACGGAGCCGGGACAATGAAATCAAGTGTTTTTAGGAGGAGGAAGGGGGTGGGGCCTGGAGGAACAAGGAAACGTCTTGTGACACACACTGAAATATAATATTGATAATTAAAGGATGTGCTGATACTGAATTAGAAATCATAAATACTATATAGTTTACTTTACTTCACAATACTTATATATGTATACTTCTATAATATACATCTGTGACATACAGTGTATATAATATTTACTATATACCATACCACCTACTCAACTTTATAGTATACTATCTACACTATGTACTATAATCTATACTAAGCCATATACTGTACTTTTTAGTATACTATATAGTATACTAAGCCATTGACTGCTATATAATATATTTTAGTATTATTTGCAGGTGCATATAATGCACAGGTGCATTGTGGCTCCGCAGCACTACAGAATGTCCCTGCAGTGGGTCAGTTGGTCGGGCCCTTGCTCCACACAAACAGGTTGTGCATCACGCATCATGGAGACCTCATCACACAAGTCCATGTTGTGGCCCCCTGCAGGGCCAGCACAACCTGCTCATCCCCTCCTCACCAGTCCACAAGCATCCAGACGCGTTCTCATCCGCCACGTCCTGTGCTTACTTTCCTTGATAGTGTCCACCACCTTGTAACTACACTGACTGGTTGTGTGCGTTAGTGTGTTCTGCAACGAGGCTGTGCACCTGTCATTCCCTAAATATCCTGAGGGGAGCAGCAGAGCACCATGTGATGTGTTTATGTTCCCTTCTAAAAGAATGGGCATTCAGAGTGTTGGGTTTAACAGCACATTTACTCTGTTGTGAGAATTATATTGCAGTTTTGGTGTGTTTGTGTAGATATTGATATTAATCTGTGTATTATTATCATTAGGGGTCCAGCCGCAGAGCTATATTGTTCTGGGAAAATTCTCTGAAATTTGAAATCAAAAACTATTTGAACCAGAAGAACCTTTGAATTTAGGAAAAAATGTATTTATTAAATTAATTCATTACCAAACCGATTTACATCTGGTTTGAACCGGTTTGTCACAAACACCTCGTGGTGGAAGTTTCATCCAAATCGATGCACATACAGAGACCCCATTTGAGACATTTGACCCCATTCAGCCCCCGCTTGACTGACATGTCACTATTCATGAACAAAATGAAGGAGAGGAGATTGACAGTAAGACGCTTTATGACATATTTACTATAAATTATATTTACAGAAAGACACTTTATGACCATCATATTTACTGTAAATGATATTTACAATAAGACGCTTTGACATATTATTAACTATAAATTATATTTACAGAAAGACAGTTTATGACATCATCATATTATTTGCTATAATCTATATTTACAGTAAGATGCTTTATGACATCATATTATTTGCTATAAATGATATTTACAGTAAGATGCTTTGTGACGTCATCATATTATTTACTATAAATGTACAGGTTCTGATTCAGAATGTACCTTGGACCGTGTCCAGTGTACTGTGTACACTCCTTCACTCTGTAGTGGTTAGAGAGTACAAACTATACCTTTACGTGTATATTTATGTACTTTCTTACCTGGTAGATGTCTGGGGATCTGTTAGATTGATATTGATATTGATATTGATACATTACTTTGCTGGACTCTTGAAAAATACGAAAAACATCAATCCACAAAAACTTGTGACCACGTTGCATCGGGTCCAATGAAATGTGTGACTGACTGATGCATTCAAGATCCAGTGAGGTGTCAGAAAAATAAAAGTCGTGCAAAAGTAATTGCTCAGAGAATACCACAAAATTTTTCGTAATTCATGAAAACGTAACTTACTGAACATTTTATCCAAGTAAAAAACTCAACAAATAAATGACGTGCACGACACGGCAGCAAGCGGCCACCCGTCACTGAGAGGGCAGCTCTTTTCCCCAGACAACACGGTGAGTTCTAACAATGAGAAGTTCTGCTTTACAGCAAACATGGACGGCTGTTTTAAAGACAGGAGGATTGCGTTGTGTAGACCTCATAGTGGTTGCTCCACGAGATGAGCAACCAGGATGCGACAGACCGGGTGGAGCCCATGCTGTGTTTAATTAAACTCGGAAAATCGTGCTGCGGTTCAGAGAACCTGGGAAACTGTAAAACGCACCCAACACGAGGAAGCTGGACCCCCTGTATTGCTGCCTGCAGCTATATGGACTCCTAATAACAATAATACATCAATGTACATCTCAGAATCTGTAGATCATCTCCGAATATACATACATCGATCTACATTCGGAGCAGGGATTCATAAAAATGGATTTAATTTGACCGGAAGTAGCCGGAGGACGCTTTGTGACATCATCATCCAATTCGTGGGCCGTGGTGTAGAGTCCATCGCTCTGTAGTGGTTAGAGGTTACAAAGGTGTGTGTGTGTGTGTGTGTGTGTGTGTGTGTGTTTATGTACCGTCTTACCTGGTTGTTGTTGAATTGATATTTTACCTCTTTGCTCTTTCCGTAAATGAACACATTCTGTTTGCATCCAACCTGAATGAGATGCAGCGCTGTCTCCCTCTTCATTTGTGGGATTCAAGGAAGTCGTAAGATACAAATTGTGTCCATGATGCGTTTCATGTACTCAGAACAAATCTCAAAACTAGGACCACGAAAACCTATGAACACAGAGAGACGTGAAACCCTTTTCAGGTTTCAGGGAATCGCAACCCATCAATTTTATTTTATTTTTTTTTCGGGAGAAAAGATACAATCCACAGGAAGTCGTCACCACAAATGGTCCAAGAACCACTGGTGGACCCAACCTTCTCTTTTGTGTCCGCGCTGTGTCATCCAGGCACAATGGTAATTGTTAAAACACCGTTCTTCAGGGATATTTAAACTGAACGGCAGAAGAGAAACATGCAGATGTAAGTGCACGTTGATTGGTCCACGGTGTTCCTAACTTTTGGAACTTGAACTGCGTTTCACAGAACCCGGAGAACTGTAATACCTACCTAAAACGACTACACTGGACCCTTTGTATTGCTCCCCGCAGCTATATTTATTATTATAATTTTATAGAACCTAATTATAGCATATGGTCATTATAAATACAAAATTATATCAATACTATTATACTTAATTATTATACAATAACTATAAAATCGGTTAACTCAGACATTCTTGTATTGTGATTTGTTATTTTTGTCGTGACTCTCATCCCACTGTACGATCACAATATATAAGATGAGTAAAATCAGCAGGATATAGAATATATGCGATACTATATACTAAACTATATATACTGTATAATATATACTATACTATATACTAAACTATATATACTGTATAATATATACTATACTATATACTAAACTATATATACTGTATATACAATACTATATAATAAACTATATATACTGTATAATTTATACGATACTAAGCCATATGCTTAACTATATACTATATACTAAGCTTCTAGTTAGCACAGTGCCAATCCATGTTAACTCTGTGGATCAATGTGTACTTGTGTTATTTGATTTTATACACTTTATTTTATTTTTCTCTCCATCCCTTTCTTGACTTGCACTGTTGTTATGCTGCTGTGACGCCTGAGTTTGCCCACAGGGATTTAATTAAGACTTATGTTTATTTTTATATATTTGGCTTTTTCTCTACTGTAGTTGTCTTTTTCTGTATATTTTGTTATTTTTATTTGTATTTTATTTGTATTTTATCTTTTCAGCCTGTTTTTTATGATAATTGTCTGTGTAGAAACGCTCTGATCCTCTTCACGACTATTTCCTACTAAATTAAAATGTACTTTGAGTGGTCTAGGCCGTACGCCTCCTTACCACCGATCAATACATCGATGGCCCCCGTGATCATTTCAGAACCCGGCGGAGGAAGAGTCGCTGAAGCCTTAAGCAGGCTTTACACCGAATCCGTAATCGCATCTCACAGTGATCTGTCCGTCAGATGAACTGCGTTATGGGTTTGCATCCCAAAAATATGTCCGGTAAAATGGGGGAGCTGGTTCAGGAAGTAGTTGAACATTCACCGTGTTCCATGAATGAGTTTAAAACTCCTTTTATAAAGTTTGAAAAGTGCTAAAAAATTGATAAAAATTAACAAATTCACTGATATACGAAGAGATGTATTGATAGTGAATATAGCGACATACAGCGTTAACATTAATAACCTTGTTATATACATACGTGACTTATTTCCTTAGTTTTAAGTCAATTTCCAATGAAAAAAACTCGACCGACATCCCTTCCTGTCGACTAACCGCCATTGGATGGAGGGGGCGGGGCTTATCACAGCGCTTCATAGATTTTCGCGTGGAATCCATTTGAACGAATGGACTTCCGGTTTGACGTTGTCGTTTGTCAGATTCGGTGTAAAACAAAATAATTTAAAAAATTCTTTAAAAATATAAATACTAATATAAAAATGTTATGTGTAATATCAAAATGAATATGTAATATTATATGGTAATATTTTAAATAATTTAATTTATCATATAATTTCATAATGTAATTCAACTTATGTTATATACACAACAATAAACTTGTATATCAATACACAAATTCTGATTAAAAAAAAAATAGTAGGAAATGAGACCACAACAAAAGCCGCCGTCTCACGCATTTCTAAAATGGCCAGGAGCAGCCAAATAAGTTGAAAAATCCTTTCTTGAACGATAATTTGATTTTTCCAGATTCATGTTGCTTTGTGGGTTTTTTTATCTCTTAACGTATTTTCAAAACCGGGGTTGATTTATAAATAGTAGAAAAATGTTAAACCGTGGAGTTAAATATTCCCGTTAGATGACATAGGGAAACACAGTTCAGTTACCGAGACGCTGAACAGCGCTGAACAACGCCGATCGATGGTTTCCTTTAAAGCGAGCGTCCAGGTGAAGATCATTCCTCCATATTCCCTGTGATGTGAAGTCACAATGTGAAACCGTTTTCATAGAGTTGAACCTTTAAATGTTACTACATTTACACACACACACAGAGACATCATTGTGGAGGGGGCGTGTACCAACGTGTACTATCGAAGAAGTCACGCTGTCGTCACTTCCATAAACAAACCGAGGATCAGGTTTCACTTGTCTGTGAAAACTTTCATCTCCATGTTGTTATGGATAACGAGAAGCGGGTGGAGGAAGATCTAAATCATATCGCGGACCTTAATCTGACCAGTGGGATAGATCCAAGTCAGTGTAAGCAGCGCGTACTGGATTTAATTTTCCGCGATGATAGTCAGTTCTCCCACAGCGACGCTGAGAACGACAGCGACGCTGAATCTGATAGCGGCGTTATCCCGGACTTGGAGAACATTTCAAACAGCGGATTTCGACCTGAATGTGACGATGAAACCGAATATTTTCAAGAACCACCGGAGGAGACCGACGACACGCCCGTTGTTGTTACAAGGGAAGAAGTTGATGACGTGATGAAGTCCGTTGAGGTTGGTGATGCAGATTATACAAGTAGTAATGCACAACATTCTCAAGTTTACCTGCAAATGCAGCCAGGGGCGAAAAGAAAATGAAAAGAGGCCCCAAACAGGCTCTTAGGGTGTAGCTGGGGTAGGGGTTGGGGTTATCCCACATCATAACTCCAACAACTTTGAAGATATTTGGCATACACACATTAATAGTTTAATTAACACACCGAGGCTGATATACAGAGACTCATATTATTGATAGACTCTAAATTTTGTTGGCTTGTCCACACTTTAACCTCCAAAATAATTCAACTTTCATAAAAATGTATAATCTTACCGTTAGATTAAAGCTTTAAAAAAAAAAAAAGATGTTGTGTGTCGATGACGCTGTTCAACATTCCCTCAAAACACAAGAACAAATGCAGAGATTGCCCCATTCAGCAGGGGGTCAAGTCCCATTCAGCAGGGGGTCAAGTGGCCATGTGACAAGTAGCGATGCGGCTGTGTTGGTCCTCCAAACCATTTG